>NC_092206.1:46634184-46778917 GCF_043381705.1 Parasteatoda tepidariorum
GCGAACTCTTAACAGCCTGACTGGATTTGACATCCTTCCCTGGCCGGCAGCCTCTCCAGTGCTGAATCCCATAGAACACCTATGGGATCTCATTGGACGTGGCATGAACAGAGGACCAATGGCGCAAACCATCGATGATCTGCGCACAGCAGTGGATGTGGCTTGGCAAAGGTTACCTCAGGCAACCATCAATGGAGTCATTGATAGCATGCCTCGCCGGATTGAGGCCTGTATAGCTGCCCGAGGTGGCCACATTAGATATTGAATAAATTGCTTTATAATGATTTTATTAGTCTGTTTTTTTAATCATTTGCATATCCATCTCACTACTATCGCTCCTGAAATTTGCATGACGCTACGTGCATTATTTCTTGGTGTTGCAATTTCACTTTTGAGGAGTGTATATTACGTTGAGTAAAAAGCTTTCCTCCAAAAAAAACTATCTTGTAAAATTATATCTTGTAAAAGAATTGCAAGCGTCAAGCTCTAACGCAATGGTTCGTGTTGAAGCATTTTTGTCTTGATCAATTACTTGATTTAACTGGTCACAATCAGCCTCAATAGGGTGAACAGAACGTGGTTCATGTTTAATGTCGAAATTACTAGCTTTAAACTTTCGAAACCAAACTTTTACTGTATCATAAGAAACAGTATTGTAACCAAAAGCTTTCGCGTTTTTTTTGTGGCATTCAGTTGCACTGAGTTTACTTCGGAACTCATAGTACATAATCGTTCTGATCTGTTGACACAATAGCTCCAATTTAAACACTTTTTGGTGCACAAGATAGTAAAGTTTCGACAAACAAATTGCACAGTTGTGTAGTTCCAACTTTCAGCTTTAAAATGTAAAAAACAGTTTGGAGAATGGTTAAATACCACGGGAATGGTTTCTGTTGGCGCGGAGGTATCTCCCCTCACAATAAAGACAAATAGGATTAAAAGAAAAAGAGAAAAACGAAGAAAATTAATAAGTTTCATTTACTGCACATAAGCTGCAAGTATATAGAACTTATAAAATAAGTTAAAAGTATAGAGAAAATATGGAAAATAATAAAGATTGATGAAAAGGGAAGAAATATTATTAAGAGATTTTTTTTTAAATATTTTTTTAAAAAAAAATTAAATATATATTAAAAAGACAGAAAACGAAAAAATGAAAAGATATAATCTCTTCATCAGCTTACACGGTAATATTCGCAATAAGGTGTGCATTCCAATATTGTATCCATATAGCCGAAGAGAAAAAAATATATAAATGCAATAGTGTAAGGAGCACTCAAAAAAATTTAAACAAAATATGACACATTAGGTAAAAATATATTACACAAAATACAGAAAATAAAACGTAAACAAAAAAGAGAACAAAACATAAAATGAAGTCTATAAAGCAAGTAGTGAATTCAAATAAACTTACATGTACAGGAATCTTTGAGAATTATTTAAATATTTTCGCAATTAGATTGCCAGATTATAAAATAAGGAAACAGAAAAGCAAATGGAGTTAAAAGAGAAAATAGAGGAATTTTGTTTTATGGCAAGCTCTTAGTGCAGTACTGCATCGTATTTGATTTGTTAGTTACGAAGAATTGGCCAAAAAACGGATGTGCTCATGGTAATATTATTATACTGGATAGTTCAAAGAAGTTTAAATTAATAAGGTTGATATTTAATTATAAATAAATGATAAAAGTTGGCTATTCAAAAGTTATTTTTTTAAAAAATGCTGCAAATTTTTTTTAAATTCCATCATTTACTATGTACTCAAATATTTCTTCTGTAAGCATGGCAAGGTTTGATAGAAATCTATTTGAGTGAGAGTCGTTTCATAGAGTGCTGTTGAATAAATGTATAACATCGCAGATTTACATTTTTATGACTATTTTTACAACACAAAAAGTCCTCCATCATCCACCACAGAGCCTATTAATTTTTGAAGTTTTTTCTTTGAAATTTTTCGGGAGTATTTTTTGAAATTTTACAGTACAAGAGTATAAAGTCTACATTGATATTTTAAAAGCAGTTTAAATTTGAAAAGTAAAGATTCATATAAAATATTTTTAAAGAAAAAGGGCAATCAATTAAAAACAAAATGATGGAAAGAAACAAAGTAAGTCTGCAAAATATACAATAAATTATTCTTATTTTCTGTTATAAAAAGAGAAATAGTCTAGTTGAGAGAGCTTTCTTTAAACCTACAGCTACAAACCGAAATTTATTGCTGATATATACAATATTTTTTTAATATATTGTGCAGTATCTAATTAGCTATCAACACTAAAAAAAATTTTAAAAAACCTTAGCATTGCGTGTTATTTAATGGACTAATTGCCCTCAGGTTTGGTTAATTTGCTCACATTTGTATTTTTATAAAGTTGGCTACATTTAAAAGAAAACATTTAAAAGGAAACATTTATAATCATTATATCCTGAAAGAAAATCACAATAAACAATTTTTTGTCTATTTAGAGCAGTAACAACACTTCGCTTTTGTAATAACACTGAAATGAAAAATAAGAAGAAAAAAACAAAAAGAAAATATATATATGCATTTTTATTAAATTTTATTAACTTTCACAAAGTACAAACAATTATTTGGATTTAATCAATTCAAAAAGATTGGATGAAATATAAAAAAGGTAATAAATTTTACTTTAAGTAGTAAGAAGGGCAAAATTTTGTATTTAATACTCGAAAAATAATTTTGAGAATCAATCTTCCGATTACACTTGTACATATAACAATGGAATAAATATTGCAATTACACAGGCCGGTCGGCGTTGAATTGTTTGTATGCAATATTGAAAAAACGCAATTTTGTTATTCTAACGTTTTCTCAAAAAAAATACGTTGTAAAATTTAAAAAAAAAATTTTAACTATCCTAAAGTTTGTTTTTAAAATTACACAAAAATGAAGTTAATATTTTAATCAGAAAAATTACCTTTTTTGTGGTCATTTTATTTTAAAAACATATTTTGCTACTAAGTATTAATTTATCTATTTTTCTAAATTTTCATATAAAAAATATTGCAATTTGTTTTCACTTTTACTTTTCAAATTCTTTTAGCAATATATTTTTTATAAATTGCAGCTAATTAGAATTTTTATAAAATTTGGAGGGACACCTTGCGACTTATAAGTTTATTTGTGAAATTTTCTTTTTATCTTAGAACAGATACTCCTTTTTTTCTAATTGAATGTTTTAAAGCTACTTTGTGATGAAATGTCATTAAAACTATTTATAATGCAAAGTTTTAAATTTCTTCTATCCTTTATTCTCAAAACTTGGAATATTGAATCAAATTTAGCATTATTAAACACAATTTTTCTAAGTATTTAACCCGTACATTTTATCTCATTCATTCAGAAGATCAATTGAGTAAATTTCTATAAAATTTTTAAACAAAAGAATGCACTTGTGATTTTTTTCCAATAACATTACATTTATTCATATCTTGAGTCTCTTCTTTCCATACATCAATTTTACGTGTAAAAATTGTTTCAATTTCATTTAATAATTATATTTAAAAGCATTATTCAATGCTTTGAGAGGTAAGAGCAGTCTTTTTTTAAACCCTTTGCTTACGCTGTGCTATTTATAACATTGCATGTGGTCCACATGTTGTACCAACCGTAAGTAAAAGATTAAATTTTAAAAAAAAAAATAATAATACCAATGAAAATAAATAAAATTATATTTATTAACACCGTTTGGATTGATTCTGTGGGAAAAAATCTTAAGAACATGAGTATTAATACATGAAGAAACCTAGCGTCTAATCGGACCAGAGAGAAGCTAGACTTCTTGTGATGGTTCTGCTCAGTTCTAGGCTTCCATTCTGATGGAAGAAAAAGAATCAAAAACAGAAAAAGTCATTCAGAGAAGCAAAAATGATAAAACGTTTAAAAAAATGTAGTTAGAAGATATTACAAATGAAAACTATACCGAAGAGCCATTACATTATCACCACCCTCCACCTATAACAATGGGCTCGCCCAGGTTTTCATGGTTTCTCGCCCAGGAACAATGTTTTCATGGGGCACATTAGAACCCATAATCCTCATAGAACAATCCCTGAAGTCTGTAAGCTACTTGAACATAGTTGCAGACCAGGTTCACCNCAATGAGAGATAATGTCTGCGTTGGACGGACTGCTCACGCTGAGCTAACAAAAAAGTATTTTTTTGGCGTCAGCTCTACATCAACTTTCCGCTGACGCCCAGATAAGGCGCTTGTCCTAAGAAACCAGACCTTTAGAACAGATACTCCTTTTTTTCTAATAAAATGTTTTAAAGCTACTTTGTGATGAAATGTCATTAAAACTATTTATAATGCAAAGTTTTAAATTTCTCCTATCCTTTATTCTCAAAACGTGGAATATTGAATCAAATTTAGCATTATTAAATACATTTTTCCTAAGTATTAAACCCATACATTTTATCTCATTCATTCAGAAGATCAATTGAGTCAATTTCTATAAAATTTTTAAGCAAAAGAATGCATTTGTGATTTTTTTTACAATAGCATTACATTTACTCATATCTTGAGTCTCTTCCTTCCATACATCAATTTTACGTGTAAAATTTGTATCAATTTCATTTAATAATTGTATTTAAAAGCATTATACAATGCTTTGAGAGGAAAGAGCAGTTTTTTTAATCCCTTTGCTTACGCTGTACTATTTATAACATTACATGAGGTCCACATGTTGTACCAACCATAAGTAAAAGATAAAATTTTTAAAAAAAATAATAATAATACCAATGAAAATAAATAAAATTATATTTATTAACACCGTTTGGATTGGTTCTGCGGGAAAAAATCTTAAAAACATGAGCATCAATACATGAAGAAACCTAGCGTCTAATCGGGCCAAAGAGAAACTAGACTTCTTGCGATGGTTCTGCTCCGTTCTAGGCTTCCACTCTGATGGAAGAGAAAGAATCAAAAACAGAAAAAGTCATTCAGAGAAGCATAAATGATAAAGTGTTTAAAAAAAATGTAGTTAGAAGATATTAAAAATGAAAACTAGATTTATTATTACTTGAAAGCTCTATTTTTTTCTTTCTTTTCTTTTCCTATTAGAACTGATATTATTTCAAGCAAGTATTATTAAAAACTAAATAATTTATTTCAAGCCTTTAAACCAGATAAAAATTGATATTATTTCAAACTCGTATTACTAAAGACTAAATAATTTGTTTCAAAACAGTAATCCATAACATTTCATAAAACCATTAAATTTGACTAAGTTCTTTAATTTGATTTATTTCTCAAGGGTAACTTAAGAATACAAACTCTTGTTGAGATGACATTTTTTCACCTGTTAACTAGAATAAACTTGTATATAGTCCCCCGACCCCAAACACCCCTTTAATTCTAATTTGTCAACAAAAAGCCCGTTTCCAGCGACGTTTCATTCTAAGGTCTCTTCCGCCGTCTGCTGACCAGTTAATCACGATGAAGTGTCACATACTCTAGGGACGGGAGTTCTTGAACTGTCACCACCTCCACACTTTCACGAGAGAAATTCTATCCGACTAAAGAAGTGACACCATGATCTAATTTAATTTGCAACAGCAACTGCTTAAATTGATATTCCCCACAAAGTAAAATGAAAAAAAGAAGTCGAGAGAGTAGCCAGGTTAAGTGGTATTTGGTATCACTGGGGAACAATTAATTTTAAAAAAACTCGTTTTTATACATTCTGACTAGAATGGAAAATTTAGTCATTCAAATGCACTATGAAAGTTATTTCAGTTTTAATTATTTAAAAAGTTTAATTTTCTTTAAAAGTTAAATATTCTTTAAAAAAATTTCATTTTGTTTCTTTATAAAAAAAATTGCAAGTAATTAGTGCATGTATACTATATGGTTAAAAGTTTTATAATTATTATGCTAGCGTCAAATAATCATTTAGGCCTTGTCTTGCAATTTTGCTAAATGCAATTTTCAAAAAAAAAATAATCCTACTCGTACTTTCTTGCCAAACTTTTCTTTGTTTGATATCATTTATTTCATAATTTAGTCATATAAACACCTCTCAAGGTTACTTCAGTTTTTAAAAATTTGATTTTCTTTGTATTATTTAAAATATCTGCCCGGTTTCAAAGCATTTGTTTTTGAAAAAAGGCTTAATTAATTTTATTTCTGGTACGCAGAGGTGCTTAAATTATAAATTTAAAGCAAAGTTTAAGAATTAATTAAATAATTTTTTTCAAAATAAAGGCAAGTTTGAGTTAAAAAATCCACAAATTTTTATGCCACGTTAACAGATCAACAATAATTTGTAATGCATATATTTGCATATACAACAAAAAAATATCTAAATCCATCATGTGGTTATCTGTGTTTTGAAATAAATTATTAAAAAAAATTCTTTTAAATGAGGTAGATCTAAATATATTTTTTTAATATTTAATTTCTAAAGAAAAATTTTAAATATTTACTTAAAGCTAGATAAAAATAACAAATTCACACCTCAGACTATATCTTTTAGTTCAAAACAACATATTACAAAATTTAAAAGAATTCTATAACAAACATTTCTTGTTATATTTGTTGAGAATCTTTTCCAAAGCCATTATTATTCAAAAAATGCCTTTAAAATGTAAGAAAATTGTGAAATGAAAGAAAATTTTGAGAAAAAAATATTAATAATTCAAAATTTAATTTCTGAAAAGGAATTTAATTTGTCTTAAAAATTTAATTTATTCAATTAATAAAAAGTCAAGATTCTCAACTCTTAACAAAAAATATTTTAGTTTCGTTTTCGGGAGTTCACCTCGTTTTTGTTTGTAAGCACATGAAAAAACTACTATATCTTCATGTATTTTAATTAAATAAATTAAAAGTAAAGATAAATTTCTTTTGCATAATTTTGAGAAGATTAAGATTTTAAATTATTTTATTCACAATATTAAAATATCATTTTTTACACGGTGAGAAACTTAAGTAGACGAAAACATTGATGTTTTTTATTATCCATATTTGAACTTTAGTTCATTAGCTTTTAAAAACCTTTTAAACTATTAAATTAAATCCGATTTTTGATAAAGTTTCTCAGCATGTAAAAAATGATATTTCAATAATGTAACTTAAAATAGTTTAAGAAATCTTGTAAAAATAATCTTGTAAAAATTAGGCAAAAGAAATTTATTTTTACTTTTAATTTATTTAATTAAAAAACATGTGACTAGGTTTTTCCTTTTTTCACTCTCATTGTTCATTAAAGTTGTAAACCCACTGTAAAATTTTCTGGTTCAAATTACTATCAATAGTATTACATAGTACAATAGTACATCTATAATAGTATAATAGTATAATAGTACATCCATAAAATCCATTTTAATGTAAAATCGATTTACACCGTGAAATTTTATACCTTTGTTTTTGCAGTAATATTTATTTAATTACAGTGATTTATAGTAAATATTACTTTAAAAAGTACGATATATCAGATTTTTTGTTCCGTAAAACGTTGCAGGGAAAAGTGCTGGCACTAAGAGTGCTGCTACTTTTCACCACGATTTGATCCGGAATATTTTACAGTACCTGTGTATGGTCCTAATAATTTTATTATCTACCTCAATTTGGTTTATTCTGTTTTAATTTTCCTTTTGTTTGGTTTTTGTATGGTTTTATGATTTTTAGTCTCTTAATTATTAATAAGCTCAAAAAAGAAATTTTCTATCATCCTTGCATTGATTTTGAATAAAATACACTGAGTAAATATTGCAAACAATATTTTAATAATATTTTTACAAATTATTTTAAAATATTAGCACAGTCTCAAAAACAAATATGAAACTGCATTATGCTCTTATTAGAACAACCATTACTTTGTTTATAGTTTATTAGAAAGATTTTATATTGAAATATTTCTAAAGACTATGATCAAATACTATTTTTAACTACCAAAAACTTTCGTACCATTAAAATTTGCAGAAATAATTACATAATTGGTGTTTTTTTAATAAGATAAAATCTTAATTTTAAAGACAATTTAGCATATATTCCTTACTTCTTATATTTTTCTCAATTTTTCCATGAAAATAATTAGATTCGAATATACTATTCTTGAAAAAATACAATATTTATAAAAGTACCAAATTTTTACAAAACCATTTTTAAAAAATACAAAATTCTGGGACAAATTATTGTCTCAACAATTTTTAAAACTTTTTCTCTTGCGGTCACTTTTGAAAACTAATTTCATTTTAATGCGTAAAAAAGCAGTTACATAACTTATTCAAATTACAAGTCAAACAAAAACAATTAAATTGTTCATCATGGGATTTTTCTTATTTACTTTTTTATTTCTTCTAATTTTAGTTTTTCATGAAATAATAAAATTATTTTTGAAACTAATGGTTTTTGAAATTAATAATTTGACTAAAACACTAGATTATGGTTCACTCAAACTGTCTTCAATATTTAGCAATTTAAACTACATACATACAAAACACATAATATTTCTCGTGGCTTCAATTTAAAATTCGAACATGCAGTATTCTTTAGTAAGTTATAAACTTCTACGATTCGTTTCTAAAAACATTCGTTCATATTTGACTGATTTAGATTAAAAATATATATCAAAAGGAAATTCAAATTCGTGGCTTAATAAAGTCCTCATCTCGAGTTTTAATGAAAGTATGAAAACGCACATCAAAATGACATCAAATGAAACAAACTCCAAAATTACTAAAGTAGTAGCTATTCTTTTTAAAATTTTATAATCAATAGTTTCAAATTTTATAATTCAATTATATTAAATATTTTCCAAGCTTCGAGTAGATCTTATACAAAGTGATAAATGGAAATATTTCAAAGAAGAACAAACATTGAATTATAAAGTACCGTTCAAGGAAGATATTTCGTAATTAATTTCCATGTTTTCACAATTTAATAAATACTCTTTAAGGAATGTACGACTATTTTTGGCAATTACAACACTTATTTATTTCTTCTCAAATTCATGCTACACGAAGAGAAATATTCTGGCAAAATTACCGTATTCTTTGCCAATGACATCTCTGGTGGGAAAAAAATTAAACAAAAAATAAGTCTGATTAATAAAACTCAAAACTCGTATTTAAACTACTTATTTCGGTAATTGTGTCGTTGATATGGTAACGGCTTACCGAAAATTCTGGTTCTCAAAATTATGTTTATGAATGTTTTTCAAAGCAAACAATTTACCTCAGTAAAAATTCATTAAAACAGAAAAGCATATTTCATTGTATTTCCTACTTTAATTTAATCATTTTTAATCCTGTCTTTTCATTCAATTTCTTGAAAGAAAAGAAAAAATAATCATTCATTCGATTTCAGTGACTCTTGTTACTCTTGCAACTAATGGCAATCCCAAAACACACTACCGAACATATAGTAATAATTATAATACTAAGGCTAAATACTGAAGGCTAAATTTAAATGAATAAATGATTTTTATTCCATTCTCTAAGGTGTCATTATAAAATAAATAAATATGACCAAATTTTAACTAATTTACTAACAAACATAAGGTAAAAAAAAACACATATACCGTAAAAGAACATGTTTTATTGTTAATTTTATCAAAATCATTACCAAACTGCTTCAATAAAAATTTCTAAGATTTTGGTGTTTCCATACAGTAAAAAAATGGTCAGTTTTATTATATTATGGATGTTTTCATCATGTTCTTTGCCTTAGTGCGGAATGTTTCTTAATGGTAATTGATGGTGGTAAACATCACTGCAAAATGTTTGTTTTTTTAAAAAAAGAAAAAAACTATGCTGGGAGGGTTCCTTTTCTGCTTGCTTCACTCTCAACTTCCCATGAATGCTCTGAAGTTTCCTGTTTTAATACATAAATTTCCTTAAAACATAAAATTTCTTCAAGTTTATATCTATACGTACATTATTACCCATTGCGCAATTAACGTTATGCTCCGTTTTTTGAATGTTGAATTCTACTTAGTTAAAAACTATTGACAAAGAAAAAGACGTGCTTGCTAGGAATTTAGATTTATTTTATCCCTTCATTCTTATTTAACGCACTCTAAATCCTGTCACATTTTATAATCCATAAAACTCAACGTGAAATAGGGTATTTCGCAAAATTGTACGATATGTTTATTTTAAAGTAAAGTATTTCCTTAATTTCAAAATAATGTTCAGCTTACAGTATAGATGAAGATCTGAATTTACTTATCCTTTCCAGTAGAAAAAAAAATTCTGTAAACAGCGTTCGTAGAGAATTCATAGCACTGGAATACTTCAAATGAACATTAAATGACCATTTCATTCAGTAAGAGAAATGAACAAACATAGAGGGATTTACTACTAAGTGCCGGAAAAAAATTCATCTAAGAAGGAGAAAAAATTGTATCTCTTTGAATGCAAAACGTAAAACTAAATGTACTATTATTAACTCTACATCCTTTTAATTCATTTTTTAATATGCCCCATTTCAATAGACTCTCGGGTTTTGAAAACAATGTAGAAATTAAATATTTGCCTTACTACTCAAAAAGTCACTAAAGCATAATGTTTAAACCTCTTACAATTGAGTTAAAAAGAAAAGGGCAACTCGTAAAGAACTAAAAAATAACCTGTAAAACTTTAATTTATATATTAAATTCGAAATATTTGATAACAATTACCAAACGCTAGATGTTAAACTATGTTAACTTTACAGTGATCTATGTTAACTTTACACTCATCTTTCGTTAACTTTACAGAAATAACATCTCTTCTTGATAAGAACAGGTTATTATATAGTAAAGTGTTAAAACATTACATAATAACATTTTTATCATATTTTAGAAGGTAATACTCGAAGTTTTTTTTAAACTACGCTGGTGGACAAAATTAAGAGATGGAAGACATTTTCCCAAATATCTCAAAAAATACTGAATATAAATAAATGAAATTTGGTATGGATATAGCTTATTCCATGATAAAATATGCAAAACAAAAATGAAAGTGCCATTCACTGGCAAGACCTATTGCCAATAAATCCAATGTAGTCTGAACTTAAGGATAAAAGATGGAAATAAAAGTGAGGCTTGTGCAGTGTGTGTTGCCTCTAGTATGGTGTATGGTCACCCCTGACAGACAGACAGCATGCACAACGAGTATGCATGCTGTTAATAAGGGAGTTAAGGAGGACTTGTGGAAGACCCTCCCATTCTTCCACCAGAGCAATTTTTAACTCCAGAATGGTTCTGGGGGGAGGTTGGCGCATCGCAATAGCTCTCCCAAGAGCATCCCAAGCATGTTCAATAGGATTCAGGTCAGGGGATTTGGCTGGCCAATCCATTCGTTGAATATCCTCGCTTTCCAGATACTCATCAACCATGAGAGCCCTATGTGGTCGCGCATTGTCGTCCATAAAAATGAACTCAGGGACAACAGCGCCCCTGAAAAGACCCACATAAGGCTCTAGGACCTCCTGCTTGTACCTCTGGGCATTCACGGAACCATTGTCAAACACATGGAGCGGTGTGCGGGTATCTTGCAGGTGCGAGTGAATGTGCGAAAATGCTTTCCATCTCTTAATTTTGTCCACCAGTGTATACAAAGTCGATATCTCTTCTAGATAATTAGATGCCTGCAAGGGACGTCATTGTGAAATCATGGCATTTGTTCATATGCCAAGATTCAGAAGCCAATCGTAACGTTGCTTATACGTATTCAATTAAATGGGATATGAAAATTGATTCAGTGTGATAATAAACCAAGCTTAATTGATGAAACGTTAATCCACCAACTGAAACCACGTGACTGAAAGCCCAATCAGGAGATTTAAATCTTATGGTTGAGCCCAATCACGTATTTTTCTTATCTAGTTGCAAATACTCAATTATGTAATAACTTTTTATTATATGATTATTATAATTTAAAAATAATTTTAAGTTGAAAAAAATATTACTAGCAATAAAAGAAATTTTCCTGCAATTGTGGTAGAAATGATTTGTTTAAGTTGTATGTAAATAAATATTCCAGTATCAATTAATAAATCTTATTAAATAGTTAAACACACAATTATTCTACAAGCCAAAGTTTAAGGCAGTTTATGTTTTTTGTTAAGGGAAAAATAATTGAAATATAGAATATATTAAAATTATTATTGACTTAAAAAAAACTGATAAAAGTTGGTTTTGGAAAAGATCAACCAAGAATGGTTTTTAAACCAAACCATTAAGCCAAACAAATGAAATTATAAAATGCATTTCATGCATGCATTAAAGTCTCAACACAAGGAATTAGACACTGAGTATAAAAGATAATTGAAATGAACCATGAAATTATTTGGTTAATTAAAGAAGTTAATAACTTCGAAATTGATTAGTTTTATGTAGTCTCTTTTAAAACAATAATTAACAAGTCATTAAAAATGCTATTGAGTGACTTCATGATTGTCATTTAAGGTTTTTATTACAATAAGATTTGTTGCAACTGAATTAAGGGCCGTGGGAAAAATTTATCTAATTCATTCTCTTAATTTTTTTATAAAAACTTTTAGATATTATTTTCTATTTAGAATTTAAATAACTCATATAATTGTAATTACTACATGCACGCATTCATCCGCAGGAAGTAAAATGAAAATTTTTACTTACAATTAAAAGCAAACACTCTTTCTGATTATTTTTAATTGTGAAAAGAGCTGAACCAAATCAGTAAAGCTTAATTATATTTCATAAAAATTGTTGTTTTGAATAATTAAATAGCTGAAACTATGGAAATTACACTACACGTGTTTTTTAAATCATAATCACTATTGCTTCGGATTTTTTGTTTTTATCCTTTTTTTTAAATTTAATTAACCTTCAAATGTACATTTTTTGTTGAATGAGAAAGGTAAAAAATATCGATCGCTTAGTTGTTTTTGTTAAGTTTTTTCCTTATTAACGCATGTGGTTTTTATATTCTGGCATAATCACAACTTTAATGAATATTTATAGATTTCTTGATGATGAAGAAAAAATGTCATTATATTTTTGGATCTGTATTTACATATAATAAAGTCTCTTTTCAACACCAGAAAAAAAATTTGAGAACAAGTAGTTGTCAAAATTTGTTTTATATTTTTATTTTATATTCTTCTTACATTAAATTATTTTGTATGTGTTATTCACTTACCTTATAATTATTTCTCAGTTTTGGTTTGCTCGCCATTAATTTTAAGGCACAGTTTACTTAATGTATGGAAAAATGTCGGTGGAAAGATTACAAAAATTATTTTTTTCTCATTTGGAATTAATTGTGCAAAAAAGTAGTTTTATAAATGTAGTTTCAGATAGTAGTTTTAAATACATAGTTTCAGAAAAATATTTTGCTGAGCCAAGGAAAATTTAACTAGTAAGGCATCACGCATTAGGTGGCTGGGCCACCTCTTCAGAAATCTGATGCCGGCCCTGCCAAAAAAGTGACTTTTTCCACAATTGAAAAGGGGACGACCGTAGGGGACGACCACCTACAAAATGTATAGACGACGTTGAAAAGGACCTCAAGCTATTGGCAGTCAACCGATGGCGGGCCGTCGCACCGGACAGGGCCAGATGGAGGAAAATCTGCAGTCAGCCTTGGCCTGTGAAAGGCTGTTCCGCTTATGAAGAGGAAGAAGAAGGAAAAATTAAAATTGTAGAAAAGAATAGAATGATGAAATTAGCTTGAAATCAGGTTTTGGAAAATTATAAGTTTAGAATTAAGAATTTTCCTAAGAAATAATAGCTTCATACTTTTCGTACAAATGTAAAGCACAAAAAAAATTTAGACAATTCAATTATTTATATTATTATAAACATTATTTCTTAATTAAATATACTATTTTATTCTAAAATATATTGTGAAGCTTTATGATATTGAATTACATTATATTGAAACTTTACACATGATTTGAAATTTTTCTAGTTCCATAATGAAGTTTGCGAACACGTAATTAGAGCAAATAACAATCTTAATAAGTATTTGAATTTCAATGGCGAAGTATCGGATATTTTTTACTTTATATGAAAATTTTAGATTATTATACTTGTAATTTACTTGGATTGCAGTAATCTTCTTCCTCCATTGCACAGCAGCTTTCGTGGGCACCTAGTTGTTTGTCAAGGTAAGAATATTTAGTAGACGCAAAATAAGCTGGACTAAAAACAGTTTTTAGAACTGTAGTGACCGATAAATAAGGATAATTTAATTTTAAAAAAAAAGCTTTAGAGCGTTAATATTGTAAAACAAACTTGCCTCCTTAGACTCCTTAAATTAATCATCAGCAACAATCTGATATGGTAAGGCCTTTCTTTTGTCAAGTAAAGTGTAATTCAGAGTTTGCCAGATAGAAAACAGAACAACATCGACACAATCGAAGCACCCGATCTCACCCTACTACCCGGTCTTACCCCACTCTCCCCAACTAACTTTAATAATTAATAAACACTGGCGTAGAAGTTGAAACCGGGTACTTCTAAGAAATCCTAACTTTCTATTCGTGGCTTCTGATTTTTCCTTTCAATAAAATCCCTAAGATGCTACAGTTATGACGAAATTTTTCAAGAAGGAATTGGAAGGCAACTGAATCAAAGCCACTTTGACTTTTAGAATGTGAATTTTAAAAAGCTCGAATATTCCAAAAGTTTAATTCAAATCAAGTATTTTGCATTTAAATCATGATTTAAATAAAGAAATGCTGCTTGTATTTAGCTGGTTCTCAAGTATGTTCAGCTGGTTCTCTCAAGTATTTAAAAAAGTATGCAAAAATAATATGGGAAAAAGGGAAGTGGAAAGATCGCTTTAAATTAGAATGTATCTTTATTTCTATTCACAATATCTATGTTAAATATTTATTTTTCAGTAGCGTAGCCTTAAACAGCGTGGAGGAAAAAAATAATAAAACCTCGTTTATTTAAATTTATTTTTGCTCATATGCCCTGTGAAAGAGAATTGGTGATTGTCGACTTGTACCAGTGAATGTCAACAGTTACACTGTCGCTTTAGTTTATAAAATACCACATTTTGGATTTAAGGCATCCAAAATGTATGCTGGATCTGATTTGATATTAATTTATTTTTCAATATTTAAATATTTATTCGATCTTTTAATATTCGCTCAAGATTCGTGATTACAACACTGGAATGCTCCATCTGAGAAAAGAAGCGATCCCGTGTCTAGAACTGCCATCTTTCTCTCTTTTCTGATGTATGGGAATGTATTATAATGCCTCTTCCTTCCTTGATATTTTTGGCATTTAGATTGTTAAAAATATTCTTTTAAATATCCATGATGATGATGCTTTTCATTAAGAACTGTGTATAATGTTATTTTTAAAACTAGATAATTTCCAAACTTTAAAAATTTTAATCGGTTTGAAAATCAAGATAGAAAGTAACGTGCTTCCAACTCTTATGACTATTCACGCACTAATGGTGATAGCATGCCTAATATTGCTATGGGTAATGAGTTCTGCAAAGCGTTCCTTGTGGCCAATTTTGGTCGCCAATAAATATGAAAAAATACCAGTGTTAGGAATACCAGGAAGGTGTGGTGATAATACCCCAATGTTTTTTAAGATTAAAAATCAACCCGGTATACATTTAGCTGGTATTCCCTTTACTGATCTCTTTTAAAGTTTAATACCATTGACCGGCTTCCTGAAATGATGTTTTCTTGCATTTAAATGTCCGGTGTTCCCCATATTGATATTTTCCCTTATCTATCCTAGTAGGATATTAAAATGGGGAATGAATACTGAAATATCAAGAATAAATTATTATCATATAGTACATTTACAGAAACGAATAAGTGATTATTGACATTCATCGGTGAAAGTCTCCATTTCCGATTATTGACATTCATCTGTGAAAATCTCCATTTTCGATTATTGACATTCATCGGTGAAAGTCTCCATTTTCGATTATTGATATTCATCGGTGAGAGTCTCCATTTTCGATTATTGACATTCATCGGTGAAAGTCCCTATTTCCGATTATTGACATTCATCTGTGAAAATTTCCATTTTCGATTATTGACATTCATCGGTGAAAGTCTCCATTTTCGATTATTGACATTCATCGGTGAAAGTCTCCATTTCCGATTATTGACATTCATCGGTGAAAATCTCCATTTTCGATCATTGACATTCATCGGTGAAAGTCCCCATTTTCCATTCCTGTTCTTCACTGTAACATATGCACACAATTATTTTCTGTTATTAAATATACTTTAAATTGTACTTTCTCCTCTAGGAAAAATTAGACAAGCAGNCATTCATCGGTGAAAATCTCCATTTTCGATTATTGACATTCATCGGTGAAAGTCCCCATTTTCCATTCCGGTTCTTCACTGTAACATATACACACAATTATTTTCTGTTATTAAATATACTTTAAATTGTACTTTCTCCTCTAGGAAAAATTAGACAAGCAGTTTTTGAACATACCACTAAATAATGTTCTTATTTGAATTTTATTGAAATATTAAGTTTTGATTGTCAATGGTATTTATTATTTCTCCCGGCGAGCTTACACGTCATTCGCGAAAAAATAGAGATTTTGTCCGACGTGCATACTGCCGTGCAATTTAAAAATTAACGTAATAGACGTAAAATTTAAAATTTTGATTTTTATACGCTTGGTATTTTTGCATGATAAACAATCTATAACAAAAGAAATTTTCTTTTATCAGATTTGTGAAATTTTGTTTTAGAGTTCATAGCATTATCAAATAGAAAGATTTTCAATTGCACTGTAGAAAATGAGCCAAATACGCTTTAATTAACTCACAAAAATAATATTCCAAAACTGCATGAGTTATATATCTTCTTTAAACAATATTATTGATATTGTACCTTATAATAAAAGAGCATACTAGATAATTAAAAAAGTTATTATTATTTTAAAAGGATTTACTTTAATATTTGCGCATTGTCCCTTTTTAAATAATATAAAAGATTTTTGAGAAAAAATTTAAATTTTTTAAAAAAGCTATAAGTTTCAAGACCAAAAAAAATGGCTATTTTTGATTATGCATTGCACTTGAAGAGAAATAGTTTCTAAATTTATTTCTGATTGAGATAATTCTAATTACAATATCTAACACAGCATGAAATTGAAGTTGTGCATATAATTCATGATAATAGTAGCAATAAAATAAGTTTATAAATAATTAAGATTACATACTTTTAGCGAATAAAATTTTATTTCATAATAATGCTTCAATCCTTTAATTTAAATTGCAAATAACATGCTTTATTATCCTCCAAAACTGTTTTACAAAATCATTACTCGGTTGTTTTTGTTTTTTGTCACTATTTTAGTTACCGGAAAGATAATAAAGGGTTTATCACGAAACATATCGTGTCACGATTAAGTTCCTTTCTTTGTTCACAAATATCACATACATTAAAATATCTTGATCAGAACATTGTCTCTTTATTTACACTGTTAGAAATTTCTCAGCAAAACTGTTAAATAGCAATCTATTTCATTGTTATTTTACCATATTAAAACAAAACAGTCAAATAACATTAAATACGATGATATTGAAGCTGTTAAACGTGAGAAAACAGATTATTAATTGCTCTCACCTACTACGGTCAAACAACAGAATTTTATTGCTCCTACTAGATCCACCAAATCTAGTTGGGTTAAAATTAGTTCATCCAAATATGATTTAAGGCAATTTTTTTTAAATAATTACCTTTTTCAAGTTCTTTATTTTTGAAAAAATATTTCTATTATTGTTATTAACAATAATCAAAAGTAACAACTGTTAATATCATTTGTAATAAAAATATTTATTTTTACAAAAATAATAGAGTTTTTTGTTTAGTACATGAAACATCCATTTTCTATTCTCCTTCCTCTAGTTTCATAAAATTACATTATTCTTTAAACTTGGCGTTTGTTGTGTGAGAACCATTTAATCAATATTATAAATATAAAACAAAGCATACGCTTACTTAAATTCCTTATTTTTCTAGAAGACCCATTACCAAAGTGCTTTTCCCATATTGCCGCTTTTTTGCTTGGATAAGCTACTTTTTAACATATTGCCTTTTAAAGGAAACATTATGAAAAGAGGTTGAAGAACGGAATGAGTCTTGAGACCACATAACATTCATTCGTTCCATCAATTTAAATCAAGATTAATCACAATATCCTGGGTTGATATCGAGCTTTTAAAAAAACGTCTTGTATGCTTTAAAAACTGGAAAAATTGTTTTGCTGTCTTTAAATATATTTTGCTAAATATTATATGTTTTAATACATAGTTGAGATATTTAAGATGAATGATTATTTGAATATTGACTCGAACAAAAGCTTTGAGATGTTTTAGTAAAAGCATTATTTATGACATGCATTAGGTTTGATAAATGAGCTTTAATATACTTTGTTAAAAAATTATGTTTCCTTTCTGAATACTAAATTATTAAGAAATGTACTGCGCACTGCTTTTAACAATTATGTAAAGTAAAATCTGTGTTTTAAAATAAAACTAAATGTAATTTTATTTATTTGTAATTTTTAAACGATTTTAATTCCAAAACTTTTCTTTACCCAGGATTTATTAATAATATTTTTATATAAAGAATTATGATTTCTTTTTGGATACTAAAATATTAAGAAATGTACTGCGTGCTGCTTTTATCAATTATGTAAAGTGAAATCTTTGTTTTAAAATAAAATTAAATGTAACTTTATTTATATGTAATTTTTAAACTATTTTAATTCCAAAACTTGTCTTTACCCAGGATTTATTTTTTCTGAAAACATGTTACCATAAATTAATTAATGCATGGTCATTGATTTTTAAATTCATTACTGAAAAGAAAGTTTAATAGGGGACATTTATTCAGACGCCAATTAGCCAAATAGTCCAATTAACTGGATCAATCGGCGATTATTTTATTCTAAACTTCCCCTTTTTTTTCAAATAAATTTTGAAAAACTAATAAGTTTCAAAGGTATTTTCAAACGTGTCAGGAAAACACAAAACAGTTGTGCTATCGCAACAGTAAAAATTAGAGATTGTTAAAAGATTTTTAAAAAAATAGATGTATCATAGCACTTGAATATGACATAGGCATCTACATCGGATATTAAAAAAAGCTATTTGATTTTAAGATTTCTTTCAGTTTTCTACAAAAAAAATGGCAGTATGAAACGTAAAGGTTAAACTTTAAAGATGCAGAGAAATTACTATGTTTTTGGTTCCCGGAAAAACGTTCATTAGTGAACAAAAAGCATCGCTTTATCTGCTTTCTAAAGCAATCCGCTATTTTTAAGTAAATTTTGAAGACATGTCAGGAAAGCACAAAACAGTTGCGCTATCGTTACAATAAAAATTAGAGATTGTTAAAAGATTTTTAAAAAAATAGATGCATCATAGCACTTGAATATGACATAGGCATCTACATCGGACATTAAAAAAAGCTATTTGATTTTAAGATTTCTTTCAGTTTTCTACAAAAAAAAAATGACAGTATGAAACGTAAAGGTTAAACTTTAAAGATGCAGAGAAAATACTATGTTTTTGGTTCCCGGAAAAACGTTCATTAGTGAACAAAAAGCATCGCTTTATCTGTTTTCTAAAGCAATCCGCTATTTTTAAGTAAATTTTGAAGACATGTCAGGAAAGCACAAAACAGTTGCGCTATCGTTACAATAAAAATTAGAAATTGTTAAAAGATTTTAAAAAAACGTGAAAATAGAAGCATCATAACACTTGAATATACCATAGGCATATCAGAGGCACGTTATCTACATCGGATATGAAAAAAAGCAATTTGATTTTAGGATTTTTATCGGTTTTTTTAAAAAAATCAGAGTGAGGCGAAATCATTGTGAAGCAAAATCATTGTGAAGCGAAAAAGTTGAACTCTAAAGATGCAAGAAAATATTACAGCATGGGTTCCCAGAAAAACGTTCATAAGTTAATAAAAAGCATTGCTTTATTTATTTCCTGCTTTATATATTTTATAATTACTAATTATAATATGCAAAGTGCTAAATATAATATTTTTCATTTATTATGACCAATTTAGGACAAAATTATGAAAATTCAAAATAATAAAAAAAGTAGAAAAACATGTTTGATAACACTTCTGTTTGAAAGGGTTAGCAATATTTAGAGTTCAGATAACAAAATAAATAACTATAATACGTTATGTAGCTCTTACTTATGAAAACACCTTTTTCTAATTAAAGAAATTTCTTTTTTAAAATTGCACTACAAACACCCCTTCAAGATTCATTTAATTAAATGTATATTTAAAAATTTGATTAGTTCTCTTTTTCTATTTAGTGCATCTTAATTAGTGCCTTTTAGTTTTGATCATTTCATAAAGAAAAATAATATCAATGTGATTTTTTTACTGAGACAAGTAATTCATTTCAATAAAAAAAATAGCACAATTATATTTTAACGTTTTCAATTTTACAATGTCATTATTTTAATTATTGTAACTTTTCATTATTTTAAAGCAGAACGATATCAATTTTAAGACACTTTATTAAATTAACAAATCAGTTGAAAATTTCCTACTTAAATGCTTGAAAAATTCATCACTTATAAGGGCATAAATTTTATGAATAAGAGAACTAGTTAAAATATTATCAGCAAATCGCTTAAAAATCAATAT
The DNA here is from genome assembly GCF_043381705.1 of Parasteatoda tepidariorum. NCBI lineage: Eukaryota > Metazoa > Arthropoda > Arachnida > Araneae > Theridiidae > Parasteatoda > Parasteatoda tepidariorum. The sequence continues at coordinate 46,654,813 of NC_092206.1, forward strand.
AAAATATGCATTACTCCAAATATTTTGAATTCGCCAGCATGCTCCAACTTTGAATGACGTTGTTAAAATATTTTATGGAACCAAAAATGTAAGATATTCTTGATTTATTTCATGACTCTTAAGCTCAATCTTAGTAACAGCAATGAAGTCGATATCTATTTAGTTCACTAGCATATTTGCATATGAATGTAATTGCAAATGATAACGCTCTTATGTTGTCCTTTATGTTATTGTTATTTAAGCGCTATGATAAGTTTAATGAATGATTGTGATAAAATGATCTGTCAATTATTTAGATAATACACTAGAAAAGAAAGTGTTTCGAAAGGGTAAGTGCATTTAAACTAACCCACCTATTTATTATTTGTCTTTGTAACATTGTACTGACAATGAAAATATGAATAATAGTTAAGTGATAATAAAGCATTTAAAAGTAAACATATCGTACAGAAATTTCTCAAAGTTCTTCTCTTCACAGATATTTATCTTAAAAGCTCTTGCAAATAATAATTCAGAAGCAAACTTAAAAATAAAAGCAAGTTTTTAAGACTAAAATGTTATATTCTTATGACTTATTTCATCGACTAAAAAAATTAATGGTAGTTATCCGTCAAATGATGTATAATTAATTATTTAACAATGAACCTATTTTGATAATGCTTTTTTGCTCTTTAAAACTATTAGTTTCCTAAATTATAAATGTCTTAATGCACTTTAAAAATAGTGATTGTAGAATATCCAGTATAACACATAAATAATGGGTACATGTACAAATAGATACATGTGCTGAATATGAATAGATACATGTGCTGAGCATGTGCAGATAATATGCTGAATTCATATTTAAAATATCATTGTAAATGTAAAATATATTAAATATTACAGTAAAATTTTGCTTAATTTCAGTAAATAAATTCGCAAATTGTCAATAAAATTTACTGCGTTCATTAACTGTTCCTGTAAGATCTACTGCATGCATTTAGTTAACATTTACATTTAAGCTAATGTAACTATAAACTTTACAGTATTTTAAAATATGAAAAAATTTTAAATATCACTATCAAATTTATTTCATTTTATTAAATGAAGTTATAAATTGTCAATAACATTTACTGCGTTTTAGTTAATTTTTTCTGTAAAATTTACTACATACATTTAACTAGCATTTACTTTTCAATTAAGTTACTATAAATTGTAAGGTACTTCAGTTGACGTCACTGTAATATTTACTATTTTTTAGTGAATGCTTCAGTAAATCTTACGGTATATTTTATGCTGGAAAATATTATGGTAAAGTTGTTTTTACCGTAAAAAGTACTATAACCTTAAATGCCGGTATTATGAAAATTAAATGTTTAGAAATTTTCTTTACAATATAAAAAATTTAATCATTAAAAGCTTGCAAATTGAATGTCATTTTCATGTATAGAAAAAAAATAATAATAGCAAATTTATTTCATCTCCCAAATTTAAAGCAACACTTGGCAGAAATTGAAATTTCAAAATGTTTCCTTTTATAGATCCTTTAATTAAATAAATTTAGATCTTCTCTCCAACTTAGGTGCATCACTTGTCACAATTGTAACATAGACTAAATTGGAAAATGATCTTTTAGCGTTCGCGAATTTAGGAAAAAATCAATTGTGTAAAAGAAAACAGATGCCAATATTACTTACCGATTCCCAAATATTATCCACATTATACTCATAACCACTTTTCCAGCGACATCTTAAAATTAAATTAAGAAAGCATTATTATCGATTTCCTTTCTAAAACTGAAATGAGTTTTCCTTTACCTCTAATCCAACGACACAATGTCTTGTTTAAAAACTAAAATATTTATACCACTGAACCATTACTTTAATTTAATTTTACGCCTTTCTACTTCAAAATATTACCCAATATTCCAGACAATTTGAAAAACAAACTATACAGTCTTAAGCAGAAAGTGTAATTTTAAAAAATGTTTTGACAGATCTGATGATGTATTAGCTGTTTAATCATTGTTGAATAACCAGATTATTTTGTTTCATTTAGATATCATAACTTTTATTGGCGAAATAAATGCTGGCTTTATTTGTAAGCCATTAACGTTAACAACAAATGTCTAAGACGTCGTAAATTTCTTCTTTATCAGGCGAATCACGTTTGCAGCAAGAGTTAAAAGTATTTTATACTCCCAGAAAAACAGAACGTTTTAAAAGGGAAAGGAGATTTTTTTTTTATTTTGATTCTGGTTAAAGTTTCAAGTGTTTTATTTAATTTTGATCTTATAATTTAATCACACTAAACAGGCGGACACAAACAGCTCATTTTTTCCTTTAAATTAAAGAAAAGTTAATAAGGTTTAGAATTTTCAACAAAAAAAACGTGTCATCGTTTTGTTACTTAATTTTTTTCCTTCAAAATGGTAAAGGATTTTTTGTTTCTGCCTCTCGCAAAAAAAAAAATTAATATCAATTATTCAGTTTTACTAGACGTTGAGACTTTTTAAAAATAAAGTGTGTCCTGAGTTGAAACTGCTTCGAAGATGATATTTATTCTTTTTTATCATCACATATTTGTTGGTAATGTTGTAATTTGTGGTAATTTGTTGGAAAAGATTTCTGATGTAGCAGCAATAAACTGGCATCCACGTTTTCATCCAAAATTGCAAAAAATATCGACTTTTCCGAACTGCAAAAGCACGGCTCTCATCAGAATGGCAGCACATGAATGATGAAAAAGACCAGAGATAAGAAAATACGTTATTGCAGACAAACGTTATTAAAAATAAATTTACGAACAAGCTTTTCAACTTATGACAGATCAGCTCATCTTTTTGTCTTTAATCTTGCTTCAGTCATATCAATAACAGTAAATTATCTCAGTTTTAAACAGCCTTGCATTGGAAATATTTTTTGCTCTGATTTGCCTCCTACATCCGCTACCGTCCCCTTGGCTACTGCGGCCCATCCCCCCCCCTCCGAACATTAACTTAAATTTTTCTTAATTCACATATTGTTATCCTGATGATAAAAAAGTCATCTTTTATGTGCTTAAAACTTATCTACCTTTCTTCTGTTTCAACTAAGGGGAAAAGTCTTTCTTTGAGTTAATTTTCTCGTAATTGTACATTTTACGCCATTATGGTGATATGCTAATACTCAATGTTCAAAAAAGAAATGCGTAAAAATTAGAGTAATTTTGGTCCAATAATTAAATTTTTGAATTTAAATAACGAGTATTCGATTCACATTTCATAAAGAAATATGAATCGAAGACTCGTTTTTCAAAGAACACATTTTAGATATTGTAATCTTAAATTTAGTTACGAAATCAAATTTAAAAAATGCTTTTTTTGCAAAAACAAAAGGTTTTTTGAAGATAGTTAAACTTTTCGGCTCGCAGAAAAAAAGGGTAGCTGAAATCTTGAAACTATGGGTTTGAAAATCTTAAATATTTGAGCTATCTAAATATTATTTTTGGTTTTTAAACTTTTTTTCATAATTCTGTAACTAATTGTCTAAATCCAAAATGCGAAAATCAAAAATGGTTATTGAGAAATCCAAACTTTCGACTTTAATGTCGACCTAAAACTTTTTTTAGGAGTTTTCTCGAATATTTGAGAAATCTTAATATGAGATTTGGTTTTTTTAACTAATCATTATAATACTATCAAAATACTAACGCAAAGATCAAAAATAATTATTAAGGTGTCCAAACTTTTCACTTTAATGTGGGTTTTAAGCATCCCATAGAGCAAAAACCACGGTTAATTTACCATATTTTTACCTTATTAATTTTACCATATTTTGACCATATTTTTTTCTTAGTGCATGATTTTGGTGTCTAATATATTACATATAATCACTGTTTCTCAAGCTCTGATATATTCATCTATAGGGGAGAATATAAGACCTTGCACCACATGTTCTAAGAAAAGTTACAATATTTTTAATCTTATCATTTATATATGAAGCACCATTGTACCTCTTATCAGTGTAAATATTAAACAGTGTTGTACCACACATCAGAGTAAATATTTACGCTCGTAGGTGAGAGCGCATTCAGTATATATAGTAGATACTTTTAACAATCGTAAAGTTTGGCGACTATTTCTGGTTATCCAGAGGTATAGTTTGTAGAAGCAACTAATATTGATTTTCTTATTGATGAGGAATTTCTTAAATCAATTTGACACCCTTTAAAACAAGCATTTGAAAGTAGTTAAGTAACTTTGAATAGGGAGAAAGTAGATATAGAAGGTAAGCATGTAACAATTTTATTCTCTATATAATAAAATATCAATTTTTTAAGAATAGCAAATCTTTTAAGTTAGACCTAGCAAAATCAAAAATGTGTAGGCTAGTTTTTTCTTGATTCAGAGTCAGGATAATCTAGACTGGTTCCGTTACATATTTAATAGCTCAATTGAAACTTATTTTTAAATTGCGTCATTAGATGCAGTCAGTAAATTAATCAACATTATTTTAATAATTAATGGTAAAATAATTGGACTTAACAATTGCTATTCTAAGTACTGTTCTTGAGATTATTCAAAGGTAGGTAGATACTTTATTTACTTCGCACTGGAGCTGAACAATGCGCTATTCGAGACGGTCTGGAAAACATCCCTGAGTATGATCCGAAGATCTGCCATCGCAATTTTGATCCTCTGCAGAGGGGAGGGCTCCCCTGCTTTGGTAACCTGACGATAAGCGTGCGAAGTCGATCACTTTACGGTAGAACAGTTTAACCAGGACCGATATCGCGCAACCTCGGTCCCTACCCAGACTGATCGAAGTAATCACCCACCCGCTTACTGACAGCAGCCAATGATGCTTAACTTCAGTGTTCTACTGGTAACCGTGTCCTAACGATCAGTCCACTGCTGAACAAGATTATTTAAAACTTTCTATGATTCCTGGGAGAATTTATGATTTTGCTATAATTACATGAAAAGATGGTCAAGCGGAATTATAAGTAACAGGAATATGCCTCTTAAATTAAAAGATCTTTGGTAATAATAATTTTTAGAAATCATACATTACGAAACGACAATAAGATACTCCTTACGACACAGGAAAGAAATCTTTCATAATCTCCTGGTTTAAAATTACAACATGTATAAAATTTTATGTTTTTAATAAATCTATAGGTTTTCAATAAAAATAATTCGGTATTTTTATAATTTATTAACAGAATAGCCGTTCTTCTTACAGGAAGGAAAAAAATGATAATCAAGCACAAATCATGCACAAAAGTTAAAGTTATATGCGGACACAATTCGAAAAGGTTAAATAATTCCCTTTTTTCAGTTATTATTATTTGTTGCCTTTTAGTTGACTCGAGACTACTCATGATATTTAAAATTTACAGCAATCAAGCATTTTTCTCCCCTACTTATCCTCTTAAAGGGACCTATTTTCCTAATATCTATATTTTATAGAGTATTAATGCAGTTTTAATATATACGAAATATATTAATATAATCCTTTTTACATGCATTAATGTTTTTGGTACATATTAAAGCTGCATTCATTATAATAATACTAGTAGTGCCTATTAGCAAAATTATTTAAGTAGCATTGGCAACAATAGTTATTTTTCACATTTCTCATGAATGAATTGGTACCATTTCTAAATTAATTTTGCCATTTAGCACATGGCTTATTTTTTTATTCAATTAGTACCTATCACCATAATTAAGAATCATTGGCGTCAATAATAGTTTAGCGATTTTTTTACGCTCTTTTGAACAAATTAGTACCCTTTTTCTATCAGTTTTACTTTTCAGTACAAAACTTAGTTTTATTATTTTAAATACTGTTGGATTTAAATAATTTTGTTTCCCCTAAACACCTAAATCGTAAATTTAAACAAAATAAACACGTAGGTTCATATAAATTTACAAAACCTATTTTGGTGATGCTGTTATGTTGTCCATCATGCTACCTCATTCAAATTGATCATTGATTTTATTANATTTTCTTGTACTTTTAGTCATATTATACATCAAAATTCTGTTTCAAAGACAAAAAACAACTTCTAACCAGTGAAGAAACAGGCCTGTTCCTTCACTGGGAATACTTCCAGTGAATGAACAGTACTGTGTGAAATATGATTTTACATGACTCTAGGATAAGTAATTTTGCTATATAGAGGACAACCGAAATTTTGTTAAAAATTGTATGAATAATTCCTGAAATAATTTCAGTTCAAAATGTTAATTTAATAGCTTAATTTATGAAAAAATTATAATTCATATTTATTAATGGGGTGTGTAGTTACATTAAATGCTAGGCAACTTAATAAACTATGTTTACAAATCGAAAATTAATGAAATATAATCATAAAAATTTGAATAGAACATTTTTTCGCTGGCTTTTGGACCAAGAACTCCTAATAAGCTATCATTATAGGATAAGAACCTGATTATATAATTTATAAAAACTCATTTACAATGTTAGAATTTAGAAGCAAGCTCCTCAACAAAAAACAGAGTTAAACAGAAACGATACTCAATTTCTTCAAAAGCTTGAGAGGAAAATCCCTCAAGATATGTTGCAAATTTTTAACGCAACATTGACTGAAGAGTCTAACATCGAAAATATCCAAGAGCCTGTACTTTCTTCAATACGGAAGAAGTACGTATTAAAAGAAGACCACTTGGTTAAGTCAAACCTAGGAACTGAAGCTAGTATTGATAATGAATGCATCTTAGATATCGAATTTGAAATGAGTCCTCATGCTGATCCTCTCTTAGTTGAAAAAAGAAATGATTCTATAAGTAAAATCAGAACTTCTAAAGATCCTCTAGATATAAGTCAGCAAGAAATGGATTAGCTTCAAACTTCAAGACACCTTTCCCTCGTCTATTTTCGAGAAAGGCATTCTAGAAATGTTGCTGAAAAATCAGAAGAAGTTTGGAAGAACCATTTACACTGGCCAAATATTGATGATAAAAAGAAAGGTCAAATAAGAAGAAAAACGAATAAATTACCTTTTGCACTAACTTCAGAGAAATGGCAAAAATTTCAAGGGGCTGAAAAATCTAAAAATAGTTAAAACAAGAGAACATAGAAAAGAAAAAGAAAGAAAAAATACTTAAAAAAGAAAAAAAGCTTCAAGAAATAAGAGGAAAAAGAGTAAACAAAAAGGTGATAAAATAATAATGATAATAAACAGCATCGGATGACACCATGATTTAGATTTGAAGGTCTATTCCTCATAGAATAGAAAGAATGTTTATGAATGTTATGAATATATATGAAAGAATGTTATGAATATATAAGAAAGAATGATTTTTTTATTTATTTTGTATTTAACATTTAACTTTAATTTCTAGTTCATGATTACAGAAAAAAGTTAGCATTTTACAAGTACTTGTATTGTTATAATTTCACAAATAGTTTTTATATATTTGAACCCATTTTTATATATTTGTATGGCTAAAAAATTCATAAAGAGCATTAAAAAATAACCAAAATTAAGTGTTCCTTCACTGGGCAATTTTGTGTTCCTTCACTGGTAAGAGCTGTTCCTTCACTGGGTCTTCTTACTACTTGTTATTTCCACCTCCNTGCCCATCTCTGGTCTCGACATTGGTCGTATGCTAATCAAATAATTCTTTTTTGAGCATATATATATATATATATATATATATATATATATTGTTGAAAGTTTTACAACTTCATACTTTTTTTACTTATTTATTTATTTGCTCGTATTTATTTATTTTTGCTACCTTTTAAATTCTTTACCTTCTAGTAAGGAAAAATTTTGACATATGCATTAATGTCTGGAAGCATCAAATCTCTTTCTCGTATTAGTTTTTTTTACTTTGTTCAATTTTCCCCTTACTTTTGACATCAAGTCACGCATGTAATTATAAGATGATGATCTCGAGAGAGAGAAATAAATTTCTGTAAATAAATGGATAAATAATCGTTATGTAAAGAGAAAAAAGTGATAAAAATTGTTAGAAAAGCACTTAAAATCGCAATCACTTTTGAACAAATTGAAATTTTGAAAAAAAGCACGTGTTATGTTTATATATCAAAATAGCCTTTTCAGCGCGTCAAGTTTTTACTGAGTAATTGCATTTTGGCTTGCAAAGTCTCCCACGTGGGCTTTTTTCGAACAGTTTAACAATAATAGTTGAATAGCTTTATTGCCCCCGTTATAATTATTTGAATATACCACCTGCAGAAAAGTATCCGGAGATCTGGTAGTACGGACTCGCAGAGTCCAGTGAACACCTTCTAGAAGAGAGAAGGCCTCCGCATTGATCAATTCAGTAGTTTGGTGTAACGAACATAAACTCCGCAGTGGTGAAAAAAAATAAGATAAATGTCACTACGTTAGTGCCACTAAACTGCGCAATGGGGTTAAAATACGAAAGATGTCGCAGCATTCGGACTGCAAAGGGATCGGATTTCTCGTTTATGGTAACTCGTGCGGGGTCCTTCTCTCTTCTAGGAGGTATTGGTCCAGAAGCATGTATTAAAACGACGTTTGTTCCACTTCTGCATCGATGATAGTCTATCTGGACTCTCATGAGAATACTTTGTAAGTTGGAGAACAGCATTGTCCAGAATGTCCACATATTATTTTTCCAACCATAGGAACTAAGAGACTCAGACCAAATTATAGAAAAACACCTCATAGCTGTTGTTTCTCCGAGATCTACTTCTTTTAGTGAGTGTCTGGATACTTTTGACCATATAATAATCAAATGAAACGTACTTATATTTATAAGCTCTTATAATGTTCCGAGAACTTTATTAACAAATCATTATTTCGAATTGTTAAACTGATGAATAAAAGTTTGTAAGATAAATCGATAAGTGGTCAAAAAAATCTGAGAAAGAAAAAGTAATTAAGTGTGTTAGAGAAGTTGAGCCTTAATATAATTCGAAATTACTACAAACCTAATGTGGTGCTCAGAGGAACCATATTATCGCACTTCTTAACCTTTCTAACGCGATACGATGGTTCAATTTAAACGGGAACTTAAACATACTAAAGCTGCACGAAATTTGCATCACAAAATGGTTCAAATTATTGACATTATGGTTCAGTGTTGAACCGATTTTTCCGAGAGCATGTCTTTTAAATATTTTATTACAATAAATCTTTCTCTAATCAGTTTATGTTTTAATTTTCTTATCTGAAATGAAATCTTTTTCCCAACTGTTTCTTTTATCCATTCATTAAATATCTTCTTAATATGATTATCTTTCAATTGTGTTCAAAATGCATCGTCTTCCTTCTTCTTTTGAAATAAGTTTCTTAAATCACCATAACAATCGTTATTTTGCGGGGAAAGCAAAATGCATGCTCTCTTTTCNTATTACAATCATACATAAACTTGGTATTAGGTTAATATTTGCTTTTCCTCCTTACAGTTAAAAAAAATTTAAGCAGTTAAAAAAAAAATTTTGGTAACACTTCAATGTCCTGGCATTCATTAGCTAGGAAAATGACAGCCAGGATAATGACAAATTCGCCATTTTATAGCATATAACTTTACTTTAATTTAATATTTTGACTGAAAACGTTTATATTCTGCAGAAAACAACAGGATTTCTTAAAATAACTCGGATAAATCTATGTAGTTTATGTTATTAATGATTTCAAGAAGCCAGGAAAATGACAACACAAAAACCTACTCATCTTGAAAAATTTTTTGAAAAAGATTTTGAACCAGAAAATTGGTTCTTTATTCATGCAACAAGACATGTTCACACAGGAGGGTATCTAATCAATCGCATAAGATATTGATTGCTGGCTCTATCTATTTTTGTTATAAACCACTAAATAAAAGTAGCCAGGAAAATGACAGATTTTCTTGGGACAAACAAATTATTGACAGAAAAAATTATTTTAAACGAAGTTTTTGTAAATAATACCCACTGCGTATATTCTAGAATTGCTTACACCGGTCTAGAAAAAAAAATAAGATATGGAAAAATTTATGGGAAATTTTGAAGCTAGTTATTATTGGAAACATTTTTCGGGACATGCCAGGAGAATGACATTTTGAAGTTCAATTAAATTTTTTAACTATACAAAACAGTCAATGCTAGTGTAAAATCGTTTTAAAATGCTAACAGCAATGCTTTTTATTAATTTTTTTTTAAGAAATTCTTTCAGAATTATAGTATTAGATCTTGGAGCAAGGGACAGTGAATGGTCATATTTCGTGAGAATCACCCATATATCTCACAGTTTATTTTTCCAACCGTAGGAACTAAGAGACTCAGACCAAATTATGGAAAAACACCTCATAACTGTTATTCCTCTCAGATCTACTTCTTTTAGTGAGTGTCTGGATACTTTTGACCAGATAACAATCAAATGAAACGTACTTATATTTATGAGTTCTTCAACAATCTGTTGCACTGATGAAGGTTGCCCTTTGAGCATCCGAAACAGCTGTCTGCATTTAATAATATTTTTGTGCTCTTTAACGCTGCTTACCTTATTTTATACTAAAGCTGCACAAAATTTGCTTCACAAAATGGTTCAAATTACTGACATTATGGTTCAGTGTTGAACCGATTTTTCCGAGATCATGTCTTTTAAATATTTTATTACAATAAATCTTTCTCTAATCAGTTTATGTTTTAATTTTCTTATCTGAAATGAAATCTTTTTCCCAACTGTTTCTTTTATCCATTCATTAAATATCTTCTTAATATGATTATCTTTCAATTGTGTTCAAAATGCATCGTCTTCCTTCTTCTTTTGAAATAAGTTTCTTAAATCACCATAACAATCGTTATTTTGCGGGGAAAGCAAAATGCATGCTCTCTTTTCCCCTTTGCTCTCTTTTGTGCTCTCTTTCTAGAACGGAAATATTCTTTAACAGTTGCATAACTATATATAATTATTTAAGTTTAATGAAATAAACGGAACTCATTACGATAATAATCTTAATAACTTCTCAAAGATTAATTTTTTCTCAGTAAACGTGGATATGCGTGCTTTCTATTTAAAGTAATAAAATTCTCATTTTTGGAGAACATTTTCGCCACAAAAATTAATACTAAATAAAACTAACTAGCAGTTAGTTTTGTTATGTAATACCTTAATAAGGCTATAATTTCTAAGAGGATTATTCTCTCCTATTTATTTTAAGTTGTTAAGTAAAGTTACTGATGATTAATTTAATTGTCATTGTGTTTCTGTTCTTTATTTTCAATGATATTCTCTACATTGCATAATCTAAATTCCATGAGTTTTCTTAAATTCCTCCAAATTTGTTGTTGTTGTTTATGTCTTCTGACCTGACGAAGTCAGACCAGATCTATGAGCCCCTTTGACCTGAATGAAATCGAAGACCAAAAGAGGAATGGAGTAGATGTCTTCCCAGAGAATACCAAGACAGTCCAGGATATGATCGGAGGAAGTTCGGTGTAGATGGCATTTAGGCCAAATTTTCTTAAATAGTAAAAGTGAATTTCGGCAACTACCCTTTGTGGACCATTGGAATCCTAGAGGTTAAGGCTGCACAGTTCCATGACGAATGGCATGATTGTGACAATGTGGTAGGCATTATGCACCGACCGTTTTTACTTCTCAGACAAGATGGTACCCACAGATCTGAAGCTTATCGAGCCACCACCAGTGGTATAACTCCAGTCTTTTATAATGAAAACCCAGTGAAATAACCACAAAGCTATCATGGTTTAAATCAGAAATTAATTATTATTATAAGTTTTTGGAATTTATCTATCTCTGATATAAATATAATATATAATAGTAATAATAGCTTTTATATTAATAATTTAATAATAACATTTAATAATTTTTCCCGAAACAGAAGGTTATTTTATTTCAAGAAGAAAATTGAATCATGAAGAATATTTTTTTTCTTCCAAAACTGCATTTTTAACAGTAAAAGCCATAATTTTCCTGTCATACTAAACTGATTAAATATTTTTTGATTACTACTGCAATTTCATAAGGCCACAGCATTGAAAAAGGACATCCTTAAAAAATTCAATTAATCACACTATTTACAAGTCCATAGCACTACTTTTAGGAATTTTGAACATTTTTTTTTTCTCTAAAATAGTATTATAAAAACTACCATCCTTAATTTTTCAAATTTAACTGAATTAATTAAATATCTTTTATTTTTAATATTTTATTGTAAATTTACAGCTATAGCCCGAATTAGAGATATAAAACAGTAACTAAATTTCTGAATATTCTGAATACTGGCTGAATTTCAAAATATTTAAGTATGGAATTCGAAATACGGATTTAATAAACTTTTTGCAAAGTTAAAAAAAAAAGTTTTTTTTTATTTTTTTTACATGTTTCAATCTTGGTTACCAACTGAAATAAAATTAAATCTTCTAGATTCTTCCTTGAAGAAAATTAAAATCGAGATTATGTCTTGAAGATAAGGCAAAATGTTATGTGATTCTGCATTGAAAAAAGTAAGGCTCGTGATTATGTCTTGAAGATAAATCACTGGATTATGTGATTCTGCTTTGAAGAAAATAAAGGTAGTGATTATAACTTGAAGTAAGAAATTTTACTTTGAAGAAGATTAGATTTTTTTTCAATTCACTGGACTTGTTGCTTATTGCAAATATTATCAGTTGTTTAACTTTATCTTAGTAATCAATATTTTAATTATTAGGCATAATAACGATTTATTTTAAACAGTAGCCAAATTTATCTTATCAACGTAAACTGTGATGTCGAAAATAGGGTTCAGATATCCTTAAATTAGTATTATAGCGAATTAATAATATAGCGAATTAATATTATACCTAGTATATGTATAATTTCTGTTAATCTATATGATGGAGCTCACTNTATATATATATATATTAAAGTGTTATTAAATGTATATTATATATGGATTTAATAACACTTTCCGTTTGTCAACTCCGGCACATATGATGTTTAGGATACAATATAATTTAATAATTCTTGTTATCTAAAAAACAGAATGTTCTCAAAAATATTTGAAAAGTAACATTTTGCTCGAGGTTAAAGTAACACTTCAAAATGTACACTTTAAAGATACTTTAAAAGTTTTAGCCAAGCAAATATGTTTTTCAAATAAGAATCTGGTGAAAAAATTTATTTTATTGTAGAGGAAATTTTCTATTTCTTACATGTTTATAATAAAACATTATCTACAATGTTATTATATCGGATAAAATTTGCTATTCATAAATACACTGAGAAAAAGAGTATTTTATTGCTGCTAATAAATAAATATGAAGTTTTTTGCACCAATGCATTTCAGATTTTGCATAAAAATAAACATTTATTAATGTAAATATTTCTATCTCTCTAAAGAAACTAAGCGAAATTGACTTTGATATCTTTTATGTAATCTGATTTTATATTTTACGAATGTTTATTTTTATTTAATGTTTATATTAAAAAGAATAGTTAATAATCGTAAAACAATTTATTTCATTGAAGGTGCCATTTAGACTTAAAATAAAATGAGCTATTATTATTATTATTATTATTATTATACCTACTGTACATGTTATCGTTGTGAAAAAAGGGGGAGATCATTTGGGGCAAAATTTAAAAAATTCAAAATACCTCAAGAAACCAAAATGTAAACAAATTTGCAAAATCTAAAAAAGGTGTCTTAGGTGATAATATTAAGATTGTACCAAATCATGTTAAATACGTAAGCTTTAATTGTTATAATCTTGGATCATTGTCTTTTATAGACAATTTCAATTTCAAAAAAAAAGAAAAAAATATATAAAACGTAAAGAATAAGCGTGTCTGAGTGTCTGTGTGTCGGATAGTGAGTATATCGTAAGCTTTAAAAATAGGACATTCAACATGAAGTACAATTGTACGCGAATTAAGAAGAACTATGTTTGATTTTTTTAAACTATATTTTTAATACAGAGACATTTAAAGAATGGAATTTTCTCATTATCTTAGGAAAGGCCATTGATTTAAAATAAATTATAGACGATTTAGTTTTGTCAAATATTTCAAAGATTGCATCAGTGATATTTTCTAGCTTATGCCTCTAATAAAAAAGTCATGTATTGCGCTTTCTATAATACCAACTTTTTTTTCGTTATACCAGGTTATCTGAATGATCAACGTGATCGTGGTAACATAGGTGGGACTACGTCACTAAGTTAGTATTTCTAAGGTTATCTGAATCCACGTGAATATTTTGTTTATAGTTATGCTTTTACTACTATATAGCTAAATACTTTAAAATTTATGATAATGTAAATTTTAAAAAAAATGTTTTGTACTGTAAAGAAAACTTGATGTAGGAATACCGAATTAAGTCATTGAAGTTGATGCTGATTACAACTGCACCAATTCTGTATATTTTTTATGGCTTCTTGAAGATATAAATACCGAAGAAAGTAGCTTGATTGTGATAAATTTTAAATATCATGGGTTGATTCTAGTAACAGCAGTATGCCAGATGATACTGAATACTGTATCATCTGGCATAATGCTGAGTGTTACTATGATTTCCCAGTACTAATTATTACTATAAAACTATCTTTTTGGCATTTTCTGTCATAAAATTAAGAATAAAAGTACAGTATAGATAAGCAAAAGGTGAACTAATCATTATTGAAGAACTTTCATCGGTTATACAAATCAGTCGACTACAATAAAATATTAATTGAAATATAAAAATTGGTAAGAAAATTGATTTTTGAAAAATGTTTTGCAAAAGATTTTCACTTTATCGTAGTCTTGTTATTTCTTTCCAAATACGGTTTTCTTATGTTTCTTTAGATAGTCTGTCTACTGATTCATATTCATGTCTCTGTAATACGAAATTCAAAATCCTCAAATTATACCACAAATTATTTAATGGCAAATATTTAACGGTATTTTTTTTTCATTTTAAAATTGCTTTTTGGATCGTAAAGTAGATTTCTTTACTGATTTTGAAACGGAATTTAAGTAGAACTTTTCACGTAGAATATTTTATTATTGAAGCAAGTTACGATTGAATTATATTCAAGGATCTGTAAAAATTTTAATTTATTCTATTTATTTATTTCGATTTTTATTTAAAGATTTTGTTTTATTTAAAAAAGAATTAGCATTCTCTATGGTGTCAGCCATCACTGCTTAAAAACAGTAGCATTAAGACAAAAACAGCAAAAAATAAATTGCATTACAAGTTTAAATCTTGAACACTATTCCATAACAGACTATTCTATAAAACACTATTCTATAAAACACTATTCTATAAAACACTATTCTATAAAAACACTTGAAGAAAATTAAAATCNTGTCTCAGACACAACTTAAATAAAACTTTAGTAAAAATGATGAATATTATATTTCTTACTCTAACATTAAAAATAAAGAAAAAAACTGTTGAGAAAGTCGAAAGAGAGAACATTAATGGAAAAATAAGCCACTATTTTGTCAACAAGCAGCTCTTTATGATTTGGAAAGATAACAGTTGCCTGAAGCCATCCACCGCAAAGATATTCATCAATAAATAAAGATTCGGCCTCCACAGATCTTCGCAGTCTCTAGATGTCCAGTAAGTAGCTTAAGATTTTATCATCTTCTTTCTGCATGAGAAGCTTTCAAGAGAATACCAGATACATGTTTAGTTTCTTTTATATATCTCCGGTCTTCGCATATGCCATTGCATCTGATATAAATATAAGGACAACAAATTTTTTAGATGTCAAGCAAAAATATTTTCTTTTATTTTATAACCCTGGTTGAACACCAGACCCAATTCTGAATTCACGACTTTCAGCATCAAACTCCATGGTCTTGTGATTTTGAGTCCAACACAGAAGACAAGAGAATTCCTAGATCAAGCATTGAAACTAACCAGCTTTCGTGGTGGACTTTCTGGTGGAACTAACCTGAATGTGCTTTACGTGTGGATTAAAACCACGATAAACCTCCCATAGTTAGCTTGAAAGAATAGAGATTCTTACCCATGTTCCGTTTACCACATTGGATACGTAAGCAATGTGGTCGGTGCGAACCTGGAGCAGAAGTCATTATAGTTTATTTTTCACAAAAATATATCATTTCTTTTTCAAACCTTGGAATTACTAAATATTTTACATAAATATAGAATATATTATAAAAAAATCATTTGTAAAAAAATATTTCATTATAAAAGCTTTTTAAAAAAATAATTCTTTTCAAGGCTTTCTGATTTTTTTCCAAAATAAAATATATTTAATACTATTGAAAATGTATACCAAATTAATATATTGAAAATGAATACCAAAACACAATGACGACCACTCTCGTTAAATAAAGAAAAAAGATTTGCTTTCATAAGCTTAACAATAAAAAAAAGCTTTAGAAGGCAGTTTCTGTATCGCGAAATTTGTATCAATAATATGATATGACTTGATTCCCATTAAAATCCCATTAGCCACTTTACTTTGTGAGCCTCCGTCTGCTTTAAATATTTTTATGCAATTTGTATTTCAAAAAGAAAAAACTGAAAAAAACTATAATTATGTGTTTAATTTCTTTACATGATAAGAGTTAATCAATTAGGCATATTCACAAGTTTATTTATTATTACGACTACCGAGATAAACAGTCATTAACAAAAGCTGGATGAGTTATTTAATCGTTGCACTCAAACAAATAGATTCTTTTATAATTAAGTAAAATTCAATATTAAATAAAAGATTAAGAAGAAAAAAATAAGTACTTATGAACGATTATTAGTAAAATTGACTATTTCTAAAACTGATAATTTTTAAATGTATGTAATTTTCCACTTCAATAAATTGAACAAAAAAAAACCTATAATGTCTGTTCGGAAGATTTGTATTAAAAATAAAAAAGCATACATTAATGCACAAAACCTTTCAATATTTTTTAACTATTTTAATTTCTTATATTTGTTTCCTGTTATATTATCTGGTTACAATTAGGCAAAGTAAAAATGATTAAAAATAACCAACACCACATCTGCTTAAATAGAAATAACGCGGATTGAAAAGCAAAATGAATTTAAAATGGGATAAATAAATTGTTAATAACTCATTAGTCTATTTCAAAACAATCTGATATAAATACGGATTCATTAAGTTCTGTAGTAGTATTAAAAGTTCGAATGTTTTATTTTTTTCATATTTCAGAAGTTAATAGTGAACAGTTTTATTACAGCATATCAAACTTATATTGCATGCCTCATAAACAAATATAACTGGTTTCAATATTTATTATTTGATATTTAACAATAAGCAATTTATCATAAGCACTTGTATACCTTCATTATTATACTGAGTCCATGCTAAAAGCATGAATTAAAAGTATTAAATTGATTTATTTGTATTCTTGGCTTCGAATAAATTAATATCGAGAGTTAAAATTTTTATCTTTCGATTCTGAGCAATATTTTATAAAATCAAATACACTATCAGTTACTAAGTCCTTAATTTCCTTGATTCTTATAATATTTCGCCACGGTTCACAAGTATTAACTAGCAGTTTTATTACAACAAGTTATCTCTAATTTATACTACATAAACAAATATAGCTGCATTGAAAAAAATATGGTCAAAATTACCAATATATGGTGAAATATACCGTGTTTCTGGCTTTATGGGAACAACAAAAAGCAGGGTGGTTTTTACCGAAGTGCTATATACATAATAATATGGTTTTACATCATTCTATATACACCGAAGTGCTATAACAATAAAATATGTTTTTAATACCATGCTGTTTGGTAGTAAATGTGGTAAAATTTAGTAATTGTACCATGATACTTTAGATCATGGCATAAAAACCATTTATTCCGTTAAATTTACTTTTCTATTTTGTATTTTTGCTAAATGTGTGGTAATAAGAACTATAATTTGAAAACTAGAATTTCCGGTAAACTGTGACCATATGACTAAACTATACTATGCTTTTTATTAATATTTATTCAATAATGCAGAAATTTTTAATGCATATGATGTATTATTGATGTCTAAACTAATTAATGTGCTAGTTAAACCTTAATAATAATCAAGAATAACACAATTTCAAGGTTTGGCGGGGAAAATTTAGTTTTACTACTTAATATCTTTAAACAACGGATTAAAATATTTTACTCAACCATGTGAAAGTTAAAAAATTTGCAACAAATTTTATATTCAACATAATGAAACATTTGTGCCATTATATTCTTATTTTTCCCATAGATTTATCATTAACGTATAGAAAAATTGAACAAAAACATTTCCGTTAAGGTCAAAATATTTCATTCATATCGTTTTGTGTAAGAAATGCCTAATACAAGTGTATTTAAAGATATGTTAAGATAGATTTTTTTACCATGCATGGAACTATTTTTAGATTTTTATCAGAATTTTCTAAGGGGAAAATAAACAATTCTGAAAAAGTTTGGAGTTATTGTAACTCGATCCTTATTGCTTTCACACTAAATTAAATTGCGTCATGTGTAATAGCTACTCATCAATAACTCCCATCAACTGACATTTTTTTTAAAATGGTGCTTCAGGTTGCTCCTTGTAGATTTAGATTGAAAATATCTTTATAAAATTACATTAATGGCATCACGTAAACTATAAAATTGATACCCTATCTGATTTGAACTAGAAAAGATTGAATATACTTCAAAACAAATTAGGTATTGATACCTTTAAAGATGCTAATGACCGATAAAAAGCTTTTACAGATATGGACTTTACTATTTAGAATTGAATAAAATTGTTGTTCATAAAGTATGTTTATTCCAATTGATTCAGCATAACTTCTTTTCATAGTTCAAGTTTCCCATTTAAATTATTTAAATTTCTTTTTTCGATATTTTCTCCTATTTAATTTTAAAAATTTTTATGATTTAAGAATTTTATTGTTATGATTTTTATTTTCACGAAAATGATTGATTGGCATAAGCAAATTCACCTTTCAAAAAAGTTAGTGCACCTTTAATTTAAATAAGTTATTTCTTTCGTACTGATTTATTCTTAATTTTTTTCCTTTTAGATTTTTTACCATCCTATGAAAGATTTTTTTTTCCTTTATAAGCCAATATTTTTAATTTATGTTATATATATTGTTAAATGATTTTAAAAGTCAAGTTTCGTGTTTTATTATTTGATTTAGTAAATGGGTTTTGGGGTAGTTTTTTTCCCTACTTTCTTTTAACAAAAGGAGGTTACTAAATCTCAGCACCTGACCTTTTAAGTTTCACAGTGCAATTTGAAAAGAAATATTTAAAAAATATACATTTTTTCGGGCTAGTGGAAGAAAATTATTCTTTTGACTTTAAGAGAATGACTTTTCAGAAATGGAATGTAATACGACTAAAATAGTATTTGTAAAACGAAACGGAACTTTATGGTTTACTTCAATCAAAAAATGTCACATTTGCTTCGTTCATATAATACAAAAATCATACCTAGCATCCAATTTTCTATGAGATAAAAATGATGTATCTTTTTCACGTAAGAAAATTTTTAAAATGCCAGTCAAGAAGGAAAAGGATTTTAAAATACAATTTTGTTTTACAAACTTTCCAAATAATTTAGATCGTTTGCGTTTCTAGTTCGTACGATTTCTTAAGAGTTATTGAATATCTGCTTTTTAATGTTCTCTGTATAATTGTTCTGCATTATTAATTATTCGATTTGGCTCAACAAAACGTAACTTAAATTTGCAACTAAATAAATTTTGAAACGATGCTTAAGTTAAAAATATAGATAAAACATGGAAAACATAAAATAAATGTTAATGAAAAGAGAAGAGGAAAAATTATTAAAATAAAATATTTTTAAAAATATTAAAAAAAACTAAAAAGCCGGGAAGTATTATGTATACGTAGAAAAATATTTTGCTTTAGATATATGAATACAATATTAATAAGCACTCTTTTTTGCTGATATAATAGTGTGAGCTCATGACGATATTATATATTTTCGTTATTTTCTTTTTGATTTTTTTAAAAAACAAGTTTTTAAATATTTTTAAAAATACTTTTTTTCATTAATATTTTTTTATATATTTTTTTCAATGCTTTCTCTATATTTTTTAGCTTATTTTATGAATTCTTTATAATTGCAGCTTTTGTACAGTTTTTGAAACTTATTATTATTTATCTTAATTTTCTCCGTTATTCTCTCTTTTCTTTTTATCCTTTTTGTCCTTATTGTGCTATATATATATATATATATATATATNAATTATTAAAAATAATTTTTCAAAAGTATTTGAAAAAAATATAATTTTTGATATTTAAAAAAAAAATTAGAAATCCGGTAAACAAAACAAAAGAAAAGATATAATCTCTTCATCAGCCCACACGATTATATCCGCAAAAAGGAGTGCTTTCTAATATTGTATTAATATAGTTTTTGTTTTTATTGTGCTATATATATATATATATATATACCTTTTCACCCTTTAAGACTCGGTTGAAACCTAAGTTAGATATCAAATGTTTCAAGCAAATTGAAGTACAACAGTAAGCAACATTTACATTCTATTTCTTGTCAACTATTTGATTAACTATTATTTTTAATAGTGGAAAAATAATGTATTTTAATCATAATTAGCAAAATAAAAACAATATCACACAAATGTAAACATTTTTATTCTTTATATCGTATTTAAGCTGACTTCATACCATTTATTACACCACACTATATTTTTATATGTGGAGTTTATCTACGTGTAGGGAAATATTGCGCCTCATACATAACACAACTTATTCTACGTTTAGGGTAAAACGATCAGATAATGCTCATAATAAATCATAAGCAACTAATCACTCTGTGGATCAGAATCTCTGGATCAGAATTTCGACCAAGGATAACAATTTCTCAAAATACTTAACGAGCATGTGGGACACGATAATAAGCCATCGCGTATTGATACCAGCTTTATTTAATGTTATCTCATATTTTTACCATTTTTAATTTCAACTTGTGTTCCTTGTTATTTATCAACCAAAATAAAAATTTAAATATTTCTCACTATACTGCGAAGTTTAAATTGCATAAGAACGTATATAATTACCGAAATTAAAGCATTGTTATTTTTTTAATATGTAATTCACTGAAATTAATAGATGAATAAGAAAAACTAATTATTAAAAATGAAATAGTTTAATGACATTTTAGTATGCGTTTTTTGTCATTTATGTAAAAATAAAAATAAAATTACAGATTTGCAACTACTTCTTATAGAAAAAAAAATTTCACTAAATATATAAATACTACATCAATACTTAAATAGTCTTATTTATGTAACTGAAACTATAGTATGTCCATTTCTCTACTTTATTTGTGCTTCATTCACGTAGTTTCTTTCTTTAGTCTCAGTTTATATAGTTAAACAGGACAAAAGTAAAATTATTTTTAGTGCTGATTAATCTCACGCAAATAAGTTAAGATTTTCATAAACTTAATATTACTTTTTGTAATATTATAAAAATGAAAATTAACTCTAATTAATTTGTGTAAGGCACAAAAAAAAAACATATTTTATTTTACAGAAAGCAGAATTTAAAAATGTGAATTTTTCCCTTTTTTTCTCATAAAAACTGTTGAAAGCTTACATCATTCTAGTTCAATTGAAAGGGAAGTTTCTGTAGACATGTTTCTAAAATAAACAACGGTAGCGTCCCAGTGTCCCAGGAGAAAAATTACGCAGATTGGAACCTTTTTAAACATTATCAAAAACAACAATGAAAAAAGTAAATGAAAAACCTCACCCAATAAAAAGGTAGAAAGCATATACAAACAGTCAAGAAACAGAAAAATTAATACCACTCAACGAACTAATAATTAATTCATGAGTTTCTAAGAGCTTTATTATGTAATAAATATGCTTCATAAATAGTGAATAGTAATATTTTACAAATCTCTAACAGTACATTCTTTGCTACAAAATTACAAACATAACTAATTCCAAAATTCAATAATTATAAAATAAATGACATTAATTTTTCCTCTTTAAAAATCAATTACAGAACATGGCTTAAAATTTGTGTTTTGGTACTACACTGAGAATAAAAGTTTGGTCATAACTGCCAGATTATGATAAAATTTACTATTTTTCTGGCTCCACAAGAACACCAAAAAACGGGGTTACTTTTTAACAAAGCACTTTGGTATTGATTTTAGAAAAATTAACAGTAAAATAAGGTTTTATAATATGTGATAAACTACGTAAATGTGGTAAAATTTGGTAATTTCATCTTAACTCCTTAGCATGGCATAAAAACCTATTATTCGGTTGAATTTACTTTTCAGGTTTGTAATTTTTACTAAATGTGTAATAGTTAGAACTATGATTTTAAAAATCAGAATTTCCTGTAAACCGTTACTATATGGACGAAAATACCAAATGAATTGCTTAAATACCGCACATTATAGTTTTATTAACCAGATTTATGAGTTTTCTAATGTCATTACCATAAAGTTCGGTAATTTTAACGGAATTTTTTTCTTCGTGTACTTTGACGCAAACAATTGAATAAAGATTTTCACAATTTTTAAATCAATACATAATACATTTTGTGATACTTTAAAAATGAAACTAAACTCCATAATTATTTTTTGTTTTGTGTAAAACAAGGAAAATCATTTTATTTTACAGAAAACAAAAATTAAAAGGATTTACATTTTTCCAGCTTTTCTCATAAAAACTGTTGAAAACTTATCTCGTTTTAGTTTAATGAAAAGTGAAGTTTCAGTAGATGAGTCCCTCAAATAAACAACAGTAGCTCTACTGCGTCTCAGGGGAGAAACTAAGCATCTCGGAACCTCAATAAACAAAAAACGAAAGAAAGCGAAAAAACCTTCATCCAATGGTGAGGCAGAGAACGAACACAAACAGTCAAGAAACAGAAAAATTAATAGCACTCAGCGCATTAATAATTAATTCATGAATTTCTAAGAGCTTATTTATGGTGTTCTGCAATAATAGTTCCTTCAGGGAAGTGCTCGCAATGTATCAAGATAATAAAGTATAATCAACTCACCATCTAAATAAAACACACTTGGGAATGCTCTCCCATTGAAATTGCTTGAGTGAAAGTAGTCTAGATATAAGTTTCTTGTTTTGAGAAGAGGGTTCAAGTAATGCTATAATAAGAATTTATTTTTTAAAAAAAACAGAGAAACCTATACAAAACAGTTTTTGAAAATGCGCTTAAAGTCTTAATTTAGTGTATTTGTGCTTTTATTAGTAACACTTAACAAGCAAAAAACAATTTTAAAAATACATAAAATCTGAATAGACTATAAATATTTTCTTCTACTTTTGTTACAGAAACTGCTTAAAAAAACTCTGAAACTTTACCAAGCTTTTATTTTTGCTTACGAATTTTTCTAAGAGCAAAACCAATATAAATGCTATGACAGCCATGACAGCAAGCCAGCCTGGGAAACCAAGCAAATTTAAGACTGAGGGTGCGTTTCTTATTTTGCAGTGGCGCTATCTATGGCCAAGAACACGATTTCAGCCACACAAACATGTCACCGCCCGTTTTACAATGCGGATTCATTCATAGATATTTTTATTCATCCATAGATCATAGTTTTAACTGAATCAGAGAACGATCAATCTCCAATTCAGTAGAAGTATTGATTTGTTTTGGAAATTTGGGGACTTTGTGAACCCGATAGATTTATCGTGCACCAGTCACAATTTATTACATAAATTTTCATAGGACGGCGGGATTAAAAATGCAGTGATAGAACTATAAAGACTTTTACAAAGCATATTATTTTACTATAAAATGCTGTCTAAATGTATTTTAAAGCTTATATGTTAAATGTGTCCCTCTCGAGAAAACATTACACGTCAAGTATCTAGAAGAGAGTAAAAGAATGATTTTATTAAAACTTTTCAAAATCAGCCTCACAGTATCTAACTCAATATTAATTTTTGTGATGCTTTGCAAATAAGAATTAACACCATAATTATGTTGTGTAAAACAAGAAAACACATTCTATTTTACAAAAAGCAAAATTAAAAAAACTTACACTTTTTTTCCAGCTTTTATCTTAAAAACTGTTAAAAACTTATCTCATCATAATTTAATGAAAAGTGAAATTTCAGTAAATTAGTCCCAGTAGCTCTACTGTGTCCTAAGGGAGAAACTAAGCATATCGAAACCTCTATAAACAAAAAAACGAAAGAAAACGAAAAAACCTCATCTAATGGTGAGGCAGAGAACATACACAAACAATCAAGAAACATAAAAATTAATAGCACTCAGCTCATTAATAATTAATTCCTGAATTTCTAAAAGCTTATTTATGGTGTTATGCAATAATAGTTCCTTTAGGGAAGTGCTCGCGCACGCGCTATGTATAAAGATAATAAAATATAATCAACTTACCATCTTAATAGAACACACTTGGGAATGTTCTTCCGTTGAAATTGCTTGAGTAAAAAAAATCTAGACATAAATGTCCTGCTTTGAGAAGATAACTAGAGTATTGTTACAATAAAAACATTTTTTAAGAAAAAAACTTACATTGAAAACCTTTCACATAGGAGTTCTGAAATTTTGTTTGAAATTTTAATTTTTTTTTAGTTTTTATTAAAAATTGCTTAATAAAAAAAGCAGGAAATGCCAGTAGGTTATAAGCATTTTCTACCTGTTAAGCAATTGCTTACAAAAAAATCTTAACTTAATATTAATTTTATGTAACATCCAAACCAAGTTATTAAACTATCTAGACTTCGAGCAAGATCAGACATGACCACAAAAAATCATCTGGGATGGAATAACAAGCATTCGAAATCTTTTCTACGAAAGTGAACTTCGAACTCAATGGTACACATACTGTATTTCCATCACAAATTTGAACTTATTGTGAATCACAACAAATGTATACGTAACTTATTGTGCATAACAATCAATCATTTAAATCGATTATTAATTTGTCTAACTCTCTGTATTTCGATAAAAAAATAAGGTCAAAATTACCAGAAAGGGGTAAAATTTGCAGTGTTTCTGGATCTATGGGAACACCAAAAACTCGGTTATTTTTACTGAAGCACTTTGGTAATGCTTTGGGCAAAATTAACTATTAAACATGGTTTTACAATTTGTGATTAAATTTGACAAATGGTGCAAAATTTGGTAATGTTATCATGATACGTTAGAGCATGACATGAAAACTATTTATACGGTTAAATAGTTCAGTTTTGTATTTTCTACTAAATGTGAGGTAATAAGTACTATGATCATGAAAATCAGAATTCTCGGTAAGCCGTTACCCAAATTACCCAATGAATGATTTAAATACAGTATATTTTGATCTTTAATAGCAGAGTTGTGATTTTCTGTTAATCTGAAATCACGGTCTGTGTTTGAAATCTGATCAAATTACGGTGTAAAGTACTGGCACTTTAGGTGTATCGTCCGTAAAATCCAATTTACTTTAAAATTCATTTTTATCGTAAAATATTATACCGTAATTTTCACAGCAGTGATTTGACTGTAATTATTGCTGTAAAAATTATGGTATGTCAAATTTTTTATTTCGTAATATGTTCAGGTAAAAAAGATTGCACGGTAAAATAAACCAGCACTCAGGGTGCCGGTACTTTTTACCGTAATTTGATCCAAAATTCTTTACATTGCAGGTTTATATTTTCCCGATTTTAACGAGACGAAATTATAAAAATTGCCAATTTAAATATCGAAAATTCATCTTTTAATGGGTATATTACAAAATGCTGCCATATAAGTTCCGTTATCTTTCCTTAGGATTTCGTATTTTCACTTTATTTTTCATTAATTTCCCAAACTTCCATATGATTCATATTGCATCAACTCAAGTCGTTTTTGTCACGCAAACAATGTCAGAGAGGATTTTCATGAAAAATGTATGTTATCCTGTCGTTATAAATTGTCAGCAGTTATCTTTCTAGTCAGATATTTCAATCAACGAAATATGAAATCTATCTCTCATTATCAATGTCGGCATTTTCTATACTTTTCTTTAAAATAAGTCAATTGAAATTGAATTTTATTCACATGTGACAGGAAAATGCAAATAGAGATTATATTCTAAGAATTATAACTTTTCGCCTGTATTGCAAGTTTCTTTATCGGACACTATCATTAATGCTGTTCACTAATTTCTTTTAAGGGGAAAGCAAATTTTTTTCCTTTATCCCTTTATCGGACAAGGTCCTTTATCGTACACTATAGTTAATGTTGCTAAGAAACTAATTTCTTTTAAGGAGAAAACAATTTTTTTTCTTGACGTATTTAAATTTTGAAGATAATATCGTTTTGATTAATTTAATTTAAAGGAATTAATTTAACAACTTAAATGAGAAGATTATTATGATTATTATAATTTTTATTATTTACACATTATTTTTTCCATTGAGATGTATTAAGCTTTGTTATAAATTAAGTGTAGTATTTACCGTAGCTTCCTATGGAGTTTAATGATAATTTTTTAAAGGACATAGACCTAAACCTGCAGCTTAAATCATATAATAATTACAAAAAATTATAAGTAATTAAAAAAGCATTCCAAAAATTTTCCTTTAAGGCAGGTTTGATTAAGATACAAATAAATAAAGTATTGTAATTGATAAGTACGAATTAAATTCTTGTTTTGGTAAAATATTTGAAAGAAATCCAATTATTTAAAAAATAATTTTGTTTTGTGACTTCTTACTCAAATAAAATTTCTATTCGAGCATTTAAACATTGTTTTTCACTGACAAAAGAACTTGGTGTTGACATTGAATTAGACATCCTTACTTATATTTTAAACGAGTTAGAAGTTCATGTCTTACGTTTGATTTATACTTTGGATTCTTATTTTTCAAAAGCATTACATGAGAGTATAAAAATTTTATTTCATGATATTTTTTTAAAAATGTATCCTTAGTTTAGTTTTCTTTAATTATGTGCTTTACGTTTGAAATTTCTAATTAGCACAAATAAAAAATTTTAATCTAAAGTTATGCAAACCTAAAGGACGAAACTACCTAATGATCAATGTTAATTAGTTATTCTGCTTTATAAATACAATATTTAACTGAGAGATAAAATTTACTGATCCACGTTGAATATCCAACTTCAAAAGTGCTCCGTAAAAAAAAATTTGAGCCCCTGGTGTAAGGAATACCGGGTAAGTGTATACCAAAAAATGGCCTTAAAAATATTAGTGTATGGAGTACAGGGTAGTGGCACTTAACCTTGTAGAGAATGCAGGGCTATGGCACTCACATTCATTGTACTCTGTAAACTGTAACATTCTTAATCTGGCATTCGTTGTAAAGGAAGTAACATTCTCTCTACACTGTAAATAGTGTAAAATTTATCGTACACTAATAACAATGTATAACAATAATTGTATACTATCAACAGTGTGTTACATTCATTGTACAATGTGCAAATCTGAATAACTTTTGATCTAATCATCGGATTTTTGCGTATTAGGATTCAATCTTAATGGTTTAAGGGAGTAATCTCAGATATGCTAATTAATTAGTGTAGACGATATTTTAAGTTGCGAAATCAGACACACAAACTTACTTTCTCTGAATAAACATGTCTTTTTTACGATGGATTTGGATTTCGGAACCCCGGAATATAGGGGGTAGCCGCAATCTAAAAAATATGGTTTCAATAATTTGGTCGAGAAAATGTTCCAAAATGTGTATTTTTTGCGTATGTCGCCATATGTCGAGAACTTTTTTAGCGAATTTAAACAATTTTTACACACAATTATAAAATTCGTTTACCTAAAGATAATTGCATGCAAAAAATAACTTTTAGTACATATTTGGATTATTTTTATAAAGTTTATTAAGTTTTCATTTTGCCTCTTTCGGACGGATGAGTCATAAATATATTCTGTATGACGAGTCATATATGACTCGTCCATTCCAAAAAGGTTAAGAAATAAAAGATTCCAAAAAGTTTCGTTAAAGGTTCCGAAAGGTTAATACAGTTAAAGAATTAAAAAATGTCTGTTTAAAAAATTTTCAAAAAGTAATAATCATTATTAATACAGTATTTTAGTTTATTTAGTATTAGAGTTTAATAAAATCAAAAGTCTTGAAAATGAAATACCGTTTGGACAAATAAGAATATGCGTGTTTAAGTTTAAAATTACCTGTGACGGATAAATTAAATGTTTCTTTAATTTTTGCTAGCTTATTTTATTCTGCTTATCTGTTTCCAGTAAGCGTTTTTACTGTTTTTTTACAGTTTCGTATTTGTTACTAAATGTGTGGTAATAAGAACTAAAATTGTGAAAACCTGAATTTCCGGTAAGCCGCTATCATATGAGCAGAAAAGTCACCAAATGAAAGCTTTAAATACCGTATATTTTGGTTTCAATACCAAAATCATGGGGCGGGGGAGGGTTATTGCGAAAAATGTCAAAACTGTGCGGTAATTTTAACAGAATTTTTTTCTTCCTTGATTTCATTTCATTTCAAAACAGACATTAAAACTTACTTTAATAGTTTTAATTACAAAAAGTGAGATCCATGCGTTATTCATTAAATAAATTTTAATGAATAATACATTAATTATTCATTAAGTGCCACTTTAAATATTCACAATTTCTTATGCATTCAAAGACTAATGGGAAAAAAGGCAAAAATCTTGTCTGGAATACAGGCTTTTCAAAATATTACGATAAGCATTTTAATCACATTACGGAGTTAGTGAGTACAGTCATAAAGAATTTGAGAATGTCTACTTCATGATAATTATTTTATCAAATTAAGGAATAGGGAGTATTCACAAAGACCTTACCCGAAAATAGCGAACCTCAAAGTAAATTAATTATCATGGTATAGAACAGAATATCTTAACCGAAAACTATTATTTCCGAACAAAAAGTGAATTTAAAAATGTATGAAAGTACACAATTAAGAATTATATTTCCTTGAGAAAATATGTTAATTAAAATTGAGCTGGTTTAAAAAGTTTTTATAATTGTTTCCTGCAGTTGAATGCTTTAATATTGATCAAATAATAATTAATCAAAGTAATTATAATCAAATTCAGCTTCATAATAGCAGTTGTTGTTAGTGTATTTTAATATTCGAAGAAACTCTCTAAATTTCAAAATTCTCTTTTCTGAACAATTTATGTGTAATTTCTGCTATAATCACCTCATCGAGAAAAAAAATTAAAAATTGATAGAAATAGCAATCATTGCTTTTTCAAAGAAAAATCACTATGTAATAAGTGCACTTTTTATTATTTTCTAATAATTCAAGAAAATATCTAAGAAAAGTTCCATTCAATAAATCGCTTATGTGCATTCGTGTTTTTTTCCCGCCTTTTCTTTATTATATCTTCAAGTCGTAGAAAACTTATTCGCAATATTAAATATTCTTTTTTTTTTTTGAGTTTTTCTAAATTTATTACTCCTTTTATCACCAGGAAGTTTTTTTTTCCCTTGATATAATTTGTTTTGTTCGATAACTAAATTTTCATTTCATTTCCTTAACAAAAAATACTTTTGGTAAGAACCTTTTATGTGTAAAAAGAAAACATTTTCAGATTTAATTTCTACGTGTCATTAATCATATTCGGATTCATTTTTAATTCTGGTTCCCAAATTCTGTTAATAAGTGTTGTTTTTTTTTAAATCAAGTATCGCAAAATATTTTTTCTCATATATGAATAGCTTAGCCTAATGAAAAAACTGTGTTATATGCCATGATTTTAGAAAATACTTCAATTTCTATGTTTAAGAACATGCTTTTTACTATAGAACCATAAAATTTGCTATCAAATAGTTAAATGAAGTGAATTTTAATGGGAAACAGTGATTTATAAACATCTAACTGATGCTTATTCACATACTAAAACTGGCTTTCCGAAATTCATTCAATTGATACTCAACATGCTCTTCTATTGACCCCCCCCCCTTCCTGGCGGTTGTGATTACTTGAAGGAATATTTAGTCGAATATTTATTTTGAACGTATTGATTAACATTTTGCAGACGATGTAAATTCAGATTTGAAGAAAACATAATATTTCATAGATCAAACATTTGGTAAATTCGGAATCGTATTTTTATTTATTGTTGCTGGAACTCCAGACATAATAAGAAACGGACTCTTCATTCAAATGTATATATAAAAAAATTTTCTTAACTAAATTACATTTTTGGATAATGAAATATTAAATATTGTATTAACAGAAATTTGAAAGATGTCAGGAGAGAGTGACTAAAAAATGCAGTGTCGCATAGTGGTCTAAATAGAAGAAAACTGACAAAAAAAATTTTTAGTTCTTTTTTTCCTTGAATATACTTACTTTTTGACATCCATAGAACAATGTAATCAAATATAGAACATTTTGTGTTGGTTTCTTTTCGACTTACTACAGGCTGAACTAATACTTTTTTTTTCATTACAAACTAAGAAAAAAAATTAACATTTTTGGAAACTTTTTGCCAAAGTTGACAAAAGAAATTTACCTTATTAAAATATTGTCTTCAACAAATGCAAATAAGTATGATAAACCAAAATTGCGTTTCGCTTGCTCATATGAACTTTATAAAAACATTTATATTTCATATTTTCTAGAAACGTTGCTGGATTAAAAAATGTTGATCACATATAACAGTTTTTAAACTGCATTTTCCTTGTAGCGAATCGTTCACACAATGAAAAACAAGAGAAATTAGTTCGGTATATTTGTGTCAATAAAAAATTTAAAAGTCAAATTGTAAAAATATTCTCCGCGTGTTTGACTTGAATATTTCATTTGTGTAGATGAGTCGCTGTTATAATTAAGGCCTACAAAGGTAGCACAATTCAAAAGTGTGAATCAAAAAAAAAAACTCACCAAAAGTTCAAAAAAATTTTTAATTAAAAATATGATCACATCGAAACAATTGGGTTTGTTTTTCTATTTAAATAACCTGCTGGTTTCAATTTATTACGGCCGATGGATAGTGAACTCACAGCCTTCTTAGACAGGGGTCCAATGCTCTACCAACCAGGTGATCCCAGGCAATTTAATTGATCTTGAAGTTAATTGAAAGCAATAGCTCTGAAAATTAATAAAACATACATGTTTTTTTTCTCTTTTTGTGTACAGCCAGAATGCAACCGTTTCTTGAGAAACGAGAAGAAGGTCTTAATAATTTTTAAAGGAGGAAAAATACACTTCTAATGCTAATAGAATGATTCGACTCATAACTTATTTTAAATACTTATTATATGAAGAAAAATTCGACAGTTTGTTACCTGCAATCAAATTAATTATATCCAATTTAAATGATAAATTTGCTTCTCGTTCTACAGTATCTACAGTATACAGTATATAGCAAAGTATATATAGTATATATCGTTCTACAGTATATAGCAAAAATCTTAAGGAGTATTCGCACCTAATGCAGTAGCCGTACCTTCAATCGCCGTCGCGAGAAAAAGCAAACATGATATTTGAGTTTTCCGCTGTAAATAATCAGGTTCTAGTGATTCTTCGATGGTGAACCGATGAATGAATGCTCCCTTCGTTGTGATAAAAATTGGTTGCAGATAAACATTTTTTTTTCGAAGTGGTCTAACGAAAAAAGGGAGGGAAAAGAAAAATAATAAGAAACCGGAAAAAAAATCCGAAATATAGGGAAAAAATAATAAAAATCCGGAAAATGAAAGATATAATATTTTCATCAACTCACGCGATTATATCCGTAAAAAGGAATGCTTTCTAACATTGTATCAATATAGCCATATCAAAATATATCAATATAATAGTGTGAGAAGCTCTCCAAAAAAATTTTACAAGAAATTTATAACAAATAAAATGGAACACGTTAAGTAAAAATACTATTTTATTAAATAATATTTAGCCCGATGAATTAATCTTGCTTCGTAATCATATAATATTAATTTCAATTTTTTGGATTTGGGTATTATAAAATGAGAAAATATCTGCTTTGTTGATTGATACGATAAAAGAAATTATCTTAATTTTAATATAAATAAACTAATTACTTGGAATTCTAATGTTTCTAGGAGCATCTATTTAAATACTATTTTTAATGAAATGAATAGAATTTAAAAAATATGTAGTAATATTTAATTATCCAAAAAACAAATAGACAAACTCTTTCAAAATTTGATTTTAAAAAAAATGGATACCCAACTGAAGTAATTAAATTCTATATAAAATCATTGAGTTAATTGTATATTATTCTAAATAAATTAACTTTCTCTTTTTCATTTTATTTTTTTCTTAATTAAATAAATCTTAATCTTCTTTAAATTATCCAGTATAATATTACCTTGCACATATCTATTTTCGGGCCCATCCTTGGCAACTAACAAGTCAAACGCACTTCAGTACTGCAGTAAGAACGCACTTTAATACAAAATCCCTCTATTTGCGCTTTCACCTTAATTTGCGGTTTTGGTTTTATATATTACAATCTGGCAATCTTGTTACGAAAATATTTTAAATCATTCTTGAAAAATTTCCCGTTCATGTAAGTTCATTTGAATTCGCTACTCGTTTTATAGAATAGGTTTTTTGTTTCATTCTGTTTTTTCTTTGTATTTTATTTTTGTTTTTACGTGATGTTTTTACTTAATGTGTTAGATTTTATTTGTTATAAATTTTTTGCAAAAAATTTTTTTAAGTGTTTCTTACTCTATTGTATTGATATATTTTGCTTTGGCTATATTGATACAAGCACTCCTTTTTGCGGACATAATCGTGTGAGCTGTTGAAAAGATTATATCTTTCATTTTCTGGATTTTTATTATTTTTTTTCCCTTTATTTCGGATTTTTTTCCTGTTTCTTATTATTTATATTATAATTTTTCTTTCCCCCTCCCCCTTGTTTCATTGTTCTGTAATTTTTTCCACGTTTTCTCTACATTTTGAACTTATTTTATGAGTTCGGTTTGCTTGCAGCTAATGCGCAGTAAATGAAACGTACTGTTTTTCTTAATTTTCTTCGTGTTTTTTTTCTGTTGTCCTTTTTGTATTTATTTATTATGCTATGTTTTAGGAATCATATTTAATGCAGCTTTAGCGCTTAATATTGTCTATTTTTTACTTACTTTCGTTCTCCTTCTGTTTTCGTTTTAATACTTTCTTCTCATTTCGCGTCTTTGGGACGTTGCGTGCCTTTAGGACGTTGCTCTATAGATGGATTTAAACAGTTATGACAATCTAGAGTCTGGTAAAAAATATGTTACATATTAAAATAATTCTTCATGTTGTTTCCCGTACGAAGAACCTAATTCAGAGGGGACCCTCAGATCGACATCCTGCTACTCTGAAAGCTAAAGTTTTTTTGAATTATACATTCTATACCCGAAATTTTACCGTCTTATAAAGCATGTGGTGATAAAAGATGCAAAACTTGCCCTAATATTGACAAAAAACATACAATTATTAATAACGATATCTCTAAATATTTTTGTAAAATTAAAAATGTTATTTATATGTTAATCTGCGGTTTTTGTAATATAAAATATATGTTGGACAAACCAGTAACTCACTTAACATTCGAATTAATCAACATCGTTCTGATATAAACAGTAACAAAATTATCAATATCCTGTAATTGAATCATTTTAGAGAACATAATTTTAACAGTATCAAAATTAATATTTTAGATATAGTAGAAGATTTATATTTGACTACAAAAAGAAAATTACTTCATGCTTTTATACAATACAATTTTGCCGTGTGGGCTAAACGATACCTTCCAACATACACAGATTAACTTTAATAACTCAGATTATTCGCTTTTTCATATTAAAGATAAGCGTACAAATCAAGGTGAACGGCTATCAAGAAGTAAAAGAAACTCTCCTGACAGTGACAAATTAAATCTAAATTTTATTTCGAATATGACAAAAGATTATAATAAACATTGTAATATTCAACCAATTAAAGATTTTGTTTCCTCCCTTAAGAATAATGATGTATATAAACTTCAAGATCTTATTATTTACTTTTCTTTTATTAATTTACACTTCAAAATTATTTATTTCGATCTTGTTAAAGCCAAAATGAGTAAATTTTCTCCAAATAAAAAAATAATTTAGATAATTTATATTTCGTTATTTGCTTTCAAAACTCTATTCCCATTACCAAATTTCCCGTCTGACTGATGGTAAGAGATATAATTTTCTGTTTTCAAAAATATGTTTACATGTTGTGTGTTTACCTTATTTTAAATGGATTGTAAACTGATTGTAAACAATAACAAGCTTCTTAAAACCAGAAACAATTCAGAAAACTTCTGGTGTATCCCTTCGCTTATGCTATGCTTACGAGGCGATGTTTAAACAGACTTAATATTCTATGAAGCTTTATTATTGTAATGTGGGTTAAAATGTGCGTACGCGTAATTTCGCAATTCATAAGAGCTTTCTCTGATTTATAAATTCGAACAGGTCGTGAGCATAAAACAAATTTAAGAAAATTAATATGGCAGCAGATATAAAGAGCAAGGTTTGCTACGTTTTGAGTGTTATCCCTTATTTGGCAATTGGCTATACTTGTCTATAAAATAGCACAGGATGTTATTTTTTGTGTAGCATCATAGCAGGCTTGCAGAATTCATTTATTATTTGTTTTATTAAAAGTTGAATTGAAACAACATTTTATATTGAGAACACTAGAAGTATAATATTATTGGATGGCACGCTTTTTCAAGTCGTGGCTTAAAAATCACTCGGACGAGTCACTTACGACAAATTTTAATCCTCAGCGCCCTCTGTGCTTAGCTTTACACTGCCAACAATCCATACCATTTCTTTTATATATAAATTAGAGAATAATATGTACGTAGAAACACTCACTACTTTTTTAATTAACAATATCATTTGGAATTTTTAACACATATTTTAAATTAAATACCCAATTCTCCCCCGATGTATAGTGAAACACATTTTTAGAAGTTATACTATGGTATTTTTTTAAGCATTCGTGTTCTAATTTTTGTAAACTTTAATATCATATGGTTTTTATTTATTTTGCTTTTTAAAAAAAAACATTTTAAGGTTTGCAGGAAATTTATTATTGAATATTCGTTATTTATTATGCATATATAATATGTTATTCTCTAATAAATGAATATATTTATTTATTCATTCCTTTCATTTAAAAACTATACTCTTTTTTTAATGCATTGAAAGTTGAATAAGAGCTTTTAATTTCATTTCAATTTCAAAAAGCATAATTATATTAAATTGAAAATAATGAACCTTTTTTCTTAATTAAAATTAATTTATGGGAATTATGAATAAGAAATAATTATATAAATGCTGATTGTTGTTTATTTTAGGGAAAAAATTCCATGTCTTTTCGTTGTCAAAATTTTATATAAAAGCATTTTTATTGTATTTTCTTTTTCTATTTCGAACAAATAATTGGACAAAAGGAAATCAATGCATATATGAATCAGCGAGACGTGAATTAAAACAAAAATCGATTAGTTAACAATGCCAATCGCAAATAATACTGTGGCAGATAGTACATTAAATATTGAGGAAACAAAAATATCTTAAAGTGAGTAAAAAACATGTAAATATTAAAACCTCTTTTGCAGTTTCACCAAATCTCCATAAGATGGCGCACTTAAAATCGTATTACGCGTGTCACGTGATATGTTAAAAGTGCCCAATCAGATGCTCACGCTTTTGCATTTAAATCGAGGAACTTTGACAACAAGAATGCAGCTTTATAAATACTTTTTGGTCTTTTAAGCATAAAGGCATTTCTTTTCATATATAATAAGTTTCTCTTTGATAAAAGAACATTTTTTCAAGAATTTCCATAATTTTATATTAATTAAGCCAAGTTACTAAATCACTATGTATTTTAACAAAATTTGGGGCCTGTCCTCAAAAATGAATATTTCGTACAGTTACGTGAGTTGAATCATGGGAAAGTTTCAAGATTTGGCAGCTCTTTCTCAACAAAAAATGGTGGCTGTCTTAGAAAGTGTTTGGGCGAGTACCGAGTGTGCGGTGTTTTTATTTTGGTGAGTGTAAATTAAAGCTCATACATATGTTTGAATTAAATAAACATCGTTATATTAGCTACAGTAAATATGCTTTGGGTAAACAAAGCATCTGTACTCATAGTTTGGATAAAACTGCAACTATTATTTCCATGTATATTAATGGGAGACAGCATGCAAAAATTTTAATTGGAACCGCATTTATACATCTGTTTTAAATAAATCATTAATAAAAACACTTTATATCAAGTGCACATCACTAATGTAGGCTTCGATCTTTTTTGTACACAACAGAGCTTTTTTAATGACATTCTTTTTACAATAGAGTGTTAAAGTGGTCCACCTACTATTAATACAGTGTTGTAATTAGCTTCAAGAACTAAATTTAATGCTACCAAAGTAAAATCTATTACACGAAAATGTGGAATATGATGTGTGACGTGATGCCTACCATTTCGGAGGACAGTATATCGCAGCGGAGTGGTCAATTTACCAATGATGAATCCAATTTCGAGCAACTAATGGTGAATATGCTGGACGAACGGGATAAGCTTATGGAAAATTTAAGAGAAACGCAAGAGAGTATGCAAGAAATCCAATCTAAACTCTCAGAAGTTGAAAGGGAAAGAGATTCACTTCAAAGGCAGCTGCAAGCAAATCTACCTCAGGTATGTCTTTAAGTCTTTCATTTAAATCTCATCTTTTCATACTTAATTGCTTAAATATTTTATCTCAGTCTACAAGCTCCATACTGTTTCGTTTACTCATCTAATATTTGAATAGATAGGTATGCTGAAATTGTTTGTTATGTGCTGAATTGCTTTTGATGTGCAAGGGCATTGATCAAAAAATGTATGCTATAACAAATTTTCTAAGTTTTAATTTTTAAGCACATGCCAGGGAACTAGAGTTGATTTAATCCATCAGCGGTTCTGGATGTAGTAAGTCATAATTATTTTTATCTTCCCAAATGATCATGTATGTGTGAAACTTCATTTCCTCCTATAAAGGCTCTGTACGTATAAAAGGCTACGGATTTTTTTGTATTCAGACATCCACCTATATAGAATTGGATATGGGGCTATGTGAAATTTGATAGGTTGCTAAATGACCCCTCATGCCACAGTTTTCTAATTGGTGGGCTGGGGTAGGTATTAGCTGATCCTATTAGAAGTTGTATAAGAAAGTGTGAACGATTAGAAGCTTTGAAAATGAAAGTGCCAATACCACCTGTGGATTTAAAGTTATGTGAATAAGTTTACTGTATCATCTGAAAAAATTCCCTACTTCATAAGTATTTTCATTCATTTAACTTCATAATATGTCTGCAAATTTCTATTTGACTATTATTGTTTTCAATTTTTTTTCGTGTTTATGTGTTTCTTCAAATTTTTAAGAACATTTTCATATTACTTTTGAATGATTCATTAGAAAAAGAATAGTAAACCCTTAATTTAAATTAGTCTTGCTTTTTCCTTAATCATTTGACTGATTGACAACAAATAAAAAATGTGATTATTTTTATATTTTCCTTTTTTATATCAATCGAGGACTTCATCCCTGCTCACCCCGTGGCAGAATTGAACAACGTAGAATTGAATTATGGCAACATTGTCACAGAGTGTTACAAACTTCGTGCAGAATGATTTTTCTTTCGAAACGTCGGTTATTGGTATTGATTTTCACATCGTTTTTAAATATCCCGTTATACTTTAAACAATATAGAAAATTTGGATTGTGCATTTGATCTAATCTCAAAATAAAACACGCATTTGAGAAGTGGGATTCGCATGATTTCGTCTTCGATCTTTTTTTAGGCAATTACTACTACGGATCTCATGATTTTTAATTATTTTTTTATTGTGATTACTTACAAATTGCAAAAAGGAAATTATTACGTCTCCCCCCACCCCGCCTATAAAAAATATTTATATATTTATTTATTTTTTCTTTTTTTGTAAACAGCACTATTGTTATTATAAATCAGTAACATACCTGAATGTTTGTTGTTATTATTAAAAGTAGGGGAGATTTCCGTGTCATGATCTGTGGCAGAATAATCGCCAAGTCTTGGAAACTTCCGGGCATTGCCCCGCAAGAAACTAAAAAAAAGCATCACAGAAAGGGTTTAACTCGGAAGATATACCGTATATTCCGGCGTATAACGCGCACTTTTCGGGTGCGCGGTATACGCCGAATATAAAAAATTATAGATTAAAAAAATTTAAATGTAGAAAAATACTTTTATTTTAAAGAAATTACATACCTTTACCTATATACTTTATTAATTTTCGTTATTACGTAAATAGTTCATTATGTTCATCTTCCGTTATTTCTTCAGGCATGTCATCACAATCTGTTTCGTCTTCATCATCTGTGTTACCCTCATCCATAAATAAACAGTCATCTTCTGATCCGTCCAGATTATTTGAAATGTTGCATTTTTTGAATGATTTTCCAACCATCTCAGGCTTAATTTCATCCCATACTTTTAATATCCACTGTTTCCAAACTTGCATGACGTATATGTCCTCCTTTCGTAAAGATTTTATCGCCCTCCAGCATCCAAGTGTTCCACTGTTTTTTTAAATTGGCTTTAAATGGTTTGCTTAAGCAGACGTCCAATGGCTGAACTAATGGTGTCAATCCACCCGGAATAACTGCCATATCGGTGTTACATACTTTCAAAAAAAAATTTGTATTATCTGTAAGGTGGGACCAAAACATGTCCCACACTAAAAGGCTTTCTGGTTTTCTATAGATACTAGACGAGATATTGCACATGTACAATCCAAATTTTCGTGCGCGTTATACGAAAAGTATATCTTAAAATTTAAAAAAAGTTATTGGAAATTACGGGTGCGCGTTATGCGTCGGAATATACGGTAACTCGTAGCCACCCCCGGGCAAACATATACATATTTTATTTTTTTAAAAATTGCAAGTTTAAAATCTATTTGGCACCTAGGCGATTGTAGTTGGTGCGACAGATATTGATACGGAAATTTCCCCTAAAAGTATATTGCGGAAAGATATTAGGGCTAGAGAGTTTTGTCGCAGATCGCTCGAAAAAATTTCTGCCACAGAACCTGCTCACTTTGCCCCATATTTGTAATTGAACAATAAATCATCTTAGTTTCTTCTGTTAAACCGAAACTTTATTAAAAAACAAAATGGGTTTTAGTTTTGTGGGTCACATAATGTCAACCTACTTACTTTTTTTCTGTAATTTTGAATTAGTTTCAAAAATAACATTAGAGAAAAACCAATCTTCCAGGAATACTTTAATCAAATTAACAAGCCATTAAGTTATAAAGTAAAGACATTTCATATTTATCACAAATTTATTATAGTATTTAATCTAATTCCAAAGACAGAAATTAAGAGAAATAAGTCTTTAACAACACTAAGCAAATTAAGTAGCATCTCACCAGTACAAGGCAAACTATGAAATAGTTCTAGCTTTTTTTCTTCTTTTCTTAGATACTATGTATGGTACAAATACAAAACATAGCATGTTTTTTATTTTTACCAATAATTCTATTTAGAATGCCTTGTGGCAAAATTTTTTCAGTCTTTCTGAAAGACATTTTGCATAGTAGCAAATATATATTTCAAATTTAAAGTAACAGAAGTGCTTTCTGTTTACAAAAAAAGAGCCTTCGTGTACCAAATAGAACAGTATATAATTTTTTTTAATTATAGATGCACGAATCTTTTATTTAAATCGGCATATAAAAGAATACATATTCAAATATTATTGGCATTCTCCTGTTCTAAAAAAATATTTGTAGAGCTCACTATTTTCTTAATTTTGGAATTACTTTTTATAATATGAATCTCTGAAGTTCTAATTAAAACCAGTTTATGCAGAATTTTTTTATTCTCAAAGGAAAGTAAAAAAATCAGGAATTTCCCCCTCTAACATTTGTGAAAGGCCTTTTTTGAAAATAATTCGGCAAAAAAGAAGGGAAAAGAAACCTCCTTTGAAAAATTCGACAGATATGAAAACCAAACTTTTTTGCTTCCCAAATAAAAATCTTTCGGCTAGAACTCTATGTTGTTCTATGACAATGTTGCTGTATCACCACAATTCTGATAAAGGGGTCCAATAATACTGTGTAAAGCTAATAATCTTGCTTTTGATAAATTTAAATTCTGTTTTTAATGTTATAAAGTCAAGAAAGGCAACAAATAAAAAGAAAAAAATTAATTTTTTATATTCTCTCAGTTTAATGAAACCTTTTAGTTTTGTACATGATTGCATGGTGTTATACATTTTTTTTTTTTTTTTTACCCTGTATATTGCTTGGGCATTCAACCAGTTAGTTAATATAAATAGAATCAAACAGGGTTGCTCGAACTATTTTCCTGTTTCGATCAAAATTTCATGAAATATACATTACGTGCACATCACATTACATAAATTTGTGACTTCTGACATGCTGATATGGGATAAATTTTAGTATTGTGTCATCATATCACCCAACCCTGACCAAGGACCTATCCCCATTTTTTGGGCTCTATCTTTTAATGGCCATGGTACAAATGCCATGTAATTTTCGTCCTGGTCATACAATGTGTGTAGTGCCTCTGATCTGGTACCCTTCTCTCCGAAGTTCAACACCACAAGAAATAAGAGGACTTTCAGCCAGACTACAGATTTAACATGCACCTTGCTGCTATTGTTTTCTCGACTGTGAAGATCAAACTCATTATTCCCAACTCTTCAATCAGCTGTATTAGTGACGCTTTAACCAACTGCACCATTAGAGTTATTATTGTGTCATCAGTGCTTGAGAAAAACTCATAATTTTTAACTTTACTAACTCCATGGGCAACCACAACCACTTAAAATAAACCATTTATAATCAATAAGGGCAGTCAATCCAAGTATTAAAAACAAAAGCAAAAAAAGAACTAGATTTGACCTACTTTTGAAAGTTCTGAGAGGTCTATAACTAGAGTAAGACTAGGAGTGCTAAAAATTCTCAGGTGCAAATTTTTTCCCAAAGCACATGATTTTTTTTTTTTTTTTTTATNTTTTTGGTTTAAAATTTCCAACAAAATTGTTTGTTTTTTTTTTTAATTTATTTATTTATTTATTTTGTGTTTTTTTTTTAAATTTTTCTCAAAATTGTAGCACTTTTTTTTTTTAGTTACAGTAACTTTTTCAAAATATTTTTAGAAAGTGAAATTTGCATATTATTAAAATTTTTTGATAATAATTTTTTCGTTATCAAAGAAAGAAAATTTATTTGATTTTACACAATTTTTGAACTCAAAATATATTGAATCTATAAAACTAAATTAAAGGTCCTATTCATAAAGGAAACTCAAACTAACAAACAAATTGTTATTTGTGTTATATTTAATACAAAGACCCCTCCCTGTGTCCAAAAGAAAAAAGTATTTTCCTCTTTAGGTAATAAGTCGATATGGCGTTAGGAATTAAAAGTAATTATTTAAAAAATATTTACAATAATACAATACAATAAATAAAAAATTAACAATAAATTTTATATCAATTTATTTATTTTTTTATGTTAAAAACTGAAGAAGTTACCATCTTCTATCCACAGCATCTTTCGATAGAAGATGCTGAAATGTTGTAGTTGTGGGGCAAAGACCTGCAAACCGAAATTTATGCACATAGTAATTAAATTACTTTTTATCTTGTGTAGATATGTTAGATATAATTTTTTTTAGATTTGTAGCAAAATAAATGTATATGTTTCGTTTTTTTTTTTTTTTTTTTTTTTTTTTTTTTTTTTTTTTAATTGTTGCAAAATACTAATTTCATATTGTCAAAAATATTGCTAATTATTTTCAGAAATTAAAAAAGCACATCCTGTGCAATATTCGGAATTTGAGGGCAATATCATAGGTGCCACTCTTCAGTCTTATGGACTGAAATTAGTCTTGAGAAAAATCAGTAGACTTAATTTCATTAATAATATCTCTATTCCATTTGTTTTTGAAAATTAAATTTCCTTTTTTCCTTAAACTGTAACATTTTCTATTAAAAATAAATATTATATTTTAATCAAAACATTGCTATTTTTCATGAAAATTCACGAGGATTGAAAATTTAGCACCTGCTTGTTTAAGCGAAATTTGTATTATTGTTGTATCTAAATTTGCTTAAGTTTTCATTTTCCCCCAACGTTTTAAAATGCTGACCAAAGTTAAATTAGGATTATTTTTTTTAAATTTATAAGATTTTTTTTTTTTTAATTTAGTAGAAGACTAAATACTAAATATAAATATTAGTGAACTGAAAAATAATTAGAGATTAATAGATTCATGAAGAAATTAGTGGTTTATTATTCAGTGTTTAATGTAAAAAGAAGTACAAGGTTAGCTGTTATTTTTATCTTGTTTGCTGTAAAAAAAATGGAGAAAAAAAAAGTTTTTAGACGAAATGATAAATTTCTAATTGATTATGATATATAGCCATTAACATGGAAAGGTACATTTTGGAGTCTGCAGGCTGTAAATTTCTGAAAGCTCTGGTAAACAATGCTAGACCTTATTAATTGATCAAAAAATCAGTTCAGTCTTGAAATTTTCTTAGATTTAGAGGGGTAAACTTTTTTAAATTCTTTAAGAATTTATTTTTACATCTTTACCTGGCAACATTGTCATTTTTCTTCACAGAAAAAATAATTATTTTTAAATTCCTAACATTAGTTAACTTTAAAAACCCACAAAAAATTTCTAAAGTCGCAATTAGTGAGAAACTTTACAAGATTATATGCAGGCACACTATACCAGTTATAATAAACGAGGATTCATTGGTTTGGCCACCCATGATGTAAAGCATCAAATTATTTGAGAAGAATTTCAATTTTTAATATTCTCTCTCAAGGATATGTTTCCTTTTAGAAAAACATTAAATGCGTGTTTTGATATTGACGAAGACTTTAAATTTTATAATTTAATTTTATTGCAGAATAAATTTATTTTTATTGAGTTACTAACTAAATACCCGTTCTTTGTACAGGGTGTAAAAGAAAGAATCAATAGATCAGTACTGATGTATTGATTGACACTACAAAATTATTCTCAAAACTAAAAGACAAATACGGACAGAAATAATAAAGTTAAAATAGTTCCATTGTTTGTTTGTTTTTTTGTTCTCCTTCCTGAGGCTTTATGTTATAAGATTAAGCAAAACGTGTATTTAGAAGTTAATCCCATCAAAATTAACTGTATTCAATATCATCTTGCATACTGCTGTTCGAGGCAACTCATGGTATTTAAATCATGGTATTACTCACCATGGGATCGTAAAAAAGCTATTTCCACAATATCTATCATAGTGCACAATATTGTTACAATACAGTTATAATGGGCACTAAATTTACAAAAAGAAAAATTAAAATTTTTGTCTTACCAAAATTAAGTATGATTGGTGTCAATAATTGTATGGTAACTTTTTATGGTTTCCCATAACGAATAAGTACGAAGTAGTGTACAGGTTAGGTTTTTTATTTCAATTAATGTTTATTACCCAAATTAATTAAGCATCATTGACGTCAATAATATTTTTTACGCTGCGCTCTTAAGCGAAATAGTACCGTTTCTTCTGGACAAAACGAAATGCCAACCCTGCTTGAATTACATAATTCATATTTCATTAAATTTAAAAGAATTGTTTGTTTCAAAAAAAAAATTTGTCAGAACATATTTGTTACACACTGCTTTTTTTTTCACTTGTCACTGGCATTATATGTACCTGAGTTTCATCAGGAATAATGTCTAATAAATTCAACTTATTGTTATTGTATTACTGTTCTTCCTTTTCACGTGGTATTTCTTTTCTTTTTTATTCTTCTCCTTCTCGTCCGTGAATATCTTTTTTCAAATTTAATTGTGAACAGCGCATATCTGTATACCCATAAGCCTTCCTTATCGAGCTATATTTATGAGGCTCTTTGTGCGGGTATGAAAATTTCTTCTTTATCTTATTTTTTCTCTCAGCATCCTGTGAAGAAGTGGTTTACACACAATGCCTTTATGAGAGTAATTGAAAGCGTCAAGAGTGAGAAGAAAAAAAACTTAATTGAAAAAAGAT
Source organism: Parasteatoda tepidariorum (assembly GCF_043381705.1). Taxonomy (NCBI): domain Eukaryota; kingdom Metazoa; phylum Arthropoda; class Arachnida; order Araneae; family Theridiidae; genus Parasteatoda; species Parasteatoda tepidariorum. The sequence continues at coordinate 46,698,837 of NC_092206.1, forward strand.
GTTTTGGAAAAATGCGCCTACTATAAGTGCATTATAAATAGAAACATACATTACTGCCTCACTTTATAGTTTAATTATTGCTTTATTAGGCATATTATCAGTAGGTATTAGAAGTATTGTTTAATCTTTTAATTGTGTGGATAAAAGTAGAAAATTATGACATGATTGATAAATCATAATTGTCTGTCTTTCTCAAACCGAATTTGGTGTTAAAGCGTTAAAATAACAACACTTAATGTAAAGAGTCGGATGGTTATCTTTGTTAACGCTTAGCAAAAATATCATCTTTTTCAAGAAATTGCTCTTTTTTTTTTTTTTTTTTTTTTTTTTTTTTTTTTTTTTTTTTTTTNTTTTTTTTTTTTTTTTTTTTTTTTAAGAAAAAGTCTACTCGGTACGATTGGATGGTTATCTTTGTTACCGCGTGGTAAAGATAACCCTCCAATCTTACCGCAAAATTTTAAAAAAACAAAGAAGACAGTTTAGTAAAATTTTCATCTTCTTTATGAAATTAAGCTTCAAATGTACATTTTTCTCAACAGCATTCAGCTTTCGTACATTTGTTCTGAAAAAGAAGAAAAAATGTTTTCGCAAATTGTAAGAAATAAAACTTCTCGAAATTTAAATAAATCACTCAAGTATTTCATTAAAAGCCTGATTGTTAAATTTTTCACTTTACACTATTGTATGCACATTAACTAGCTTAAATATTTTAAATTTATTATTCATACCTAAATGTTGTATTAAATATATAAATTCCTTTAATAGATTTAAATCTATAGTGTTATGTAATAATATATATAATCAGAAATTTTCAGTTCATTAGCTTTTGCCAGTTTTTACAAATTTTTGCTTCTGTTCCGCTAACACCTTGTTGCAGACAAAATTACCTACCCTGTTGCCAATAAAATAGAAGGTTTTATTATTGTCTTTTGATAAACGTTTTTAGCCATATCGAACCATATTTCTTGTGTTCAAATCCATATTATCAAATGTTTTTTTTTATTATTATTATTATTTGTAAGCTTTGTGACACAGGCATTTTTATACTATTAATACATTTCTATAAATCATATGGAACTAAGTCTGTGAAAAAATTATTTGGTTTTAGCTATTTTTTAACATGTCTATTAAGTGTTAAAAAATAATTTCGGAATCGTCTGCAAATTCAAACTTGCCCCAGATCTTAATTTTCAACGGCTTCAAAAGCGATTACTTCTGTTATCTGATCGATTCCTTTTCCTTCCTCATCCAACTCAATTTGAACTTTCGGAACTAACTTAATCCTTCAGTCGAAAAGTAAAACAAACGCTATATTTAGCCATTTGCTCCTTCATTCTAGATAAAACATAATAAAGTCTGAGTAAGGTTTGTGTTAAAATTTTACTAGAGTCCATATCTTTTACGCTAAAAGGAAATAAAAGATGAATTTTGAAATTAGCAAAATTTGTAGATTAATTTTGATGTTTGTACTTGGAAATGCATTGCAAAGAAATTTTTCTTTTCATTGATCTTTTTAATAATTAGGTTCGTACCATTTGGTTGAGAGATAGAAATAATTATCGGGAACTAACTGTAATAAAATTATTTTAGATTTTCTTAAATTTAGATGATATGCCATTGAGTAAGAAAAAAGTGTAACTATTATGTATATAATTAGTAGGTATATTCTTGAATATTAAAACAAAAAGAAGTTGGAATTGTTAGTTTTAAAAATATATATTTTACGGTCTCGGAAAATTTGATTATATGCTGGACCAGTAACAGATTTTTTTTAATAATTATTAGATTGTTTTATATAAATAAAAAAATATATAAGAAAGATCACCGGTGTCCCGTCTGCGTCATAGGGTTAAGGCTGTTTTTCGAAGACTCCATCGTATTATGAAATGCTTTTTTGAGAATAATATGCTATTTTTTTAACTGCTGTGAGTTTGTAACTATTACTCATAACAGTTAGGTTAAGTTTAGCCTATCTAAAGCCAGTGCTGTCTACGCTTATTTTGAAAATGGCGCTAAGCGTTAATATGGAGAAAAGTCTCAGTTATTTCAAAATGAAAGGCGTTTGTGGTCTAATTTTTTAATATTTAAAAACCTACTCAAATTTTGCATTACCTGGGCTCATAAAAATTTAGAAAAACAGAATATGGCAGTGATTTTGATAATTTTCATCTAGGGTTAGAATAATATCGCCAAATTGGCGTTTTTTTTCCCCCAAGGTTTAATAACTTTCGAAATATTTAGGTTATTTATCTGTTCTAATGCCCGGATAATTCTTCACGGCAAGATTATATATTATATAGTTTAAAATAGTCGCATTGCTTCAAGTGTAAGGCACTTAAACTATGGCTTTTTTATTTTCCTTTGGAACAGAGCTTTGAAAAACAGCGATTTGCAGCAATTTTTTGCAGAAATTCTAAAATAAAAGTTGTTCTGCTATTCCTTCTTTCTACCTCCTTTACTCAAGTTGAGTTGCTATATTTACTGTATGCTATTTCATTCATCATTCAATTAAATAAAATAAAAAAAGCTTTTGTTGTATTTAACGCTACGAATGAATTTATAAGTGTAATGAACAATTAATCCAGAAGAGCTTTATACTAACAACCATGATCCAGCCTGTTAATATATATCACTTAGGTATTTAAAGTCTCGTAACATCTTTTTTCTTCTTCGTGAAGTCCCATTAAAATCGATTTTTATTCTCTGACAGATAAAATATATTGTTGGAGTGCACGCTTTTGCCAACCAATGAGAGTCGAGGTTCCTAAAAGTTATGCAATTTCTTGGAAGCTGGAAAATGCTTTTTGATCATCCGCTAGTTAGAATGATGGGGATGAAATGTTTCTATAGAAACTGTTGGATGCTGATACTTAAAATATTCGTTCATTCGTTTCTCCTATAACATACTTCAGCAGATGACAATTTTTAATATTTCACTTATTATTTGTCTTTGAAATTGTCTCCGTCACTTGTGCAAATATGTTAAATAAAGCTTAACGTGTTTAGTTGTTTAACCCTTTGACGCATTAAACATATTTTTTCAAACTTTTTCCATTATTTTGTATTAAATTTAGGTCAAAATAAGGGTATTATATTATATATTATAAGGTATTATATTTAGTATTTTAATAATTTTTGGTTATGAAATACAGCATCGGACATCAGTTTTTGCTTTAAAGGTAAAATTTTCCAAACACAGCTCACTTCTAAACTGTAATTTTTCAAATTTGCTCTTATTTGCAGTTATTTAGATCTAAGAGAAACAGTTATTTATCATTGAAATTTCTTTGATGTACAAAATCAATTACTGATAAATTTTTGTATATGTATGAAAAAAAAGTTCTAACTACTTTTTATTTCTTAATTTTATGTTTTTGAACAAAATAGTTCCTAGAATCTTAACAAGGATTTTTAATGAAATAATACCAAAATATATTTTCACTCGTGATTAAAGCGACAGAAAAAAAAATATATCAAAAGGGGAGGGGCATCGGTGTCCCCTCTGCGCCAACGACGTAATGCTTTTTTTAAACATTTTTTTTTTAATTCATGCGTTGCTGGAATTGCATATATCATTGAAATTTTACAACTAACTTAATTTCAATTTATTATTATAGCTAAAATATATTGATTTTTGAGTATATGTTCGAAAAGTTAACTAATACACTTTTTAAAAGAAATACAAGTATGGTTTTCAATGAATCTACCTACGAAAAGGGTCAAATCGCGTCTTTGAAATTCTCTTTTTCTTTTGATTAAACGTACGCACATTTAATACATATCACTATTAGCATTACAACTGTATTCTGTTCCACCAGCAACATATTTTTGACCTTAAGAATTGTGCGTACAAACTGAACTGGGTCCAACTTTACTATAATCGACTAAACCTTAGAATTGTACTGCGTGTTAGTTCAGCTTGAGTTTTAAGTTTTTTTTTTTTTTTCGCCTGCTATTATTAAAAAGCTGATTAAATCAAACTTAAAAAAAACTTTTAACTCATCTTTGAATATGAAATAAGTCAGCCTTTTATATTAATTTATGAACATAAATAACCATTTTACAATTTAACCTAACTTAGTGGAGTTTTCTAAATTAAAATTCAAACATTAAGAATTTGCTTTCTTTCAAAGAAATGAAATCCGATTCCTGCTGGTGACAGTTTTTCTTCAGAGGCCTCAGCAGAGCAAGATTATTTCCAGCATCGTAATATCGAAAGTTTATTTTGCATCGTCATTTTTCATCCGGGTCTCTTGTTTGCTGTTCGAGGAAGGAAGGGGGTGAAAGCCGTACGGAAGCATTTATAAAAATTTCCCTGTTGTGGGCCTCCTCAATACCAAGCAGGGGTGATGTTGGCCTCTCCGGTATGCAGGCTGCCCCCAACTGACACCCACACACTCTTATCGGCCTTTCTCAAAAGATCTTTGCACGTACCGATGACAAATGGATTTAACCCCTCCTATCATTCTGTGGAAATAGAAAAACTTTTGCCCAAAAGGTGAAAGGTAGTGGCGATTAAATGTTTTTTAAGTTTTCCTGAGCTGTATTGTTTTTCCTTTTTAATTTAAACTAATAATTTTTTTTTTGCTTTGATTTATAGTATTACCGTCTAAAAAATAATCCTTTTAAAAAAATTATGTTCAAAAATATTTACTTTCATTAATTGTGGGGGAAATTTTTCCTTAATACTGAATAAAAAGCTGCGTTGTTCTTTCTTTTAATTCTGAACTGTATTGTTTTTCCATTTTAATTTAAACTAATTTTTTATGTCTCGATTTTAGTTTGTTGCTTCAATATATAATTATACCGTTTAAAAAATAGTTTTTGTCAAGATTATGTACAAAAATATTTATTTTTAGGCAGTATGCTTATAATATAATCGTAGTTATAACTATTTTCTTCCCTTTTTTTTAAGAAAATTTTTCCTAGTAATGGTGGAAAAAAATTTAAGTGAACTTTTTTTTTATTAAATAATATCGCATTCTCAAAAGCATTACCATATCATTTTCGCGCCTTTTATTATCTAATTTATTTGTGGTTGCAAAAATCATTTTAAATCAAATTTGCTATGCCAAGAGTTTAATATTGAAGCATAAATTTTTCTACCAATAAAAAGAAATGTTCAATAAAAAAAACGTAAAATTTGAACTTCATTATTGTATAAAATATATTTTGGTAAAGTTTTTATTGTTGCCGAACTCGAAATGTCGAATAGTTTTCACCCAAAGTTATGCAAAGTACATGTACATGCAAAGAATATGCACGATATGCTAAGGAAATTTACATGGCACATTTGTAAAGTCATAAGCATTTCATTTTTTAATACAAATGTAACTAGATTAATTTAGCTATATTTTTTCCTATGTCACTTCCAAATTGCAGGTTCAGTTTTATATATTTTCTTTAAGGTGTATCACTGTTTAGAAATAATTGTTTTCATGAATCTTCTTTCAAAAGCATTCCACTTTTCTATGATGGCAACCCACATTTGGCTGTTAACCAAATGCAAAAGTAAACTCTCCTACTATTTGATTGTTAAAGTAACCCGACTCTTATAGGTCACTGTGTATTTGCATTTATTTTTACGTTACCCTTGTGTTGACCCATATTAGGTGTAAGTTCTTTTAATAAATTTCCTTTCATTATTTGTAATTGAAACAAGTTATGAATGAATTTCCTGTATACTATTTTAGTTAATTCTATAATAAAACCGCTTATTTCACAATTACAGCATTGTGAATTAAACAGTTTTATCGAGAGAGGGGGGGAAAAATTTAAATAAAAGGGGGATTATTGTTATAAAAGTTTATAATAAGATAAATGCAAATTAATAAATTAACGTTTTTAAAAATCAACAATTTAAAGAATTTTTTATTTTATTTTAAAAGCTTTGTTAGAAGGAGCATTAAAAACACATTCTAAATTTTTATATGCCTTTACAATCTGTCAGATTTTTTTTTATTAATTATGTGTTAAATAGTGAAAACAATTACCTCAAAAAAAAATAATAAATTAGGATCATGCCATCAACTAATCAAAAAAATTTTATTTTGTAAGCTAGTAAAATTGAGAATATAATAATTCTGATTCTTCCCTAATACAGTTAACACCCCCTGAAATAAAATAACCTTAATTAATGCGTTTACCTTAACTACCTTTTTTAACTTAAAAGTGGTAGAATATTTAGGGCAATGTTAAGAGCCGTGATAGCTCAGGGGATAGAGCACTCACCTAATGAGGTGACCCGGGTTCGATCGCAGAGATAGCGGTTGATCCGAATTCCGCACCCGATTGTCCAAATTGTTTTACCGTACCCATGCTGATTATTATTAAAGATACCAGGATCTTTGTTTGTTAATGGCAACATCATTTCATTTTTCTGTCTAGTGAGAATACGCGAAACAATAAGACGTCAGAAAAGAAAAATATTTTTTCGAAGGGGACTTGCTTAGCTACTTCTACATCACTTTATATTTTAATTACCTTATTTGGAATGCACTTTTAGCATCAAATTAAGTCACAAGAAATTCTAAACCATTTCGTAATATCTCTTGGTTTTTCTGACACAAATTTATCATAACTTCCTGTTTTTTTTTTAGTTTTTTTTTATTTTATTTTATTATTCAAATTTGTCCGAATCTCTTTACCTATTTACTACAACTTTTAAGGCTCATTCTTTTCTCCATCATTATTCTAACTTAAATTCGATCATCTCCACAATTGTAACCGATCTTGCGTAACTCGAGCTCTCTGAAAAAACAGTCACCATATTCATTCCCTCTTTTGAATGACGGGATGTCGCGCCCATCATCCCACCATTCCATCCTCCAGATGAGGATTGGATGCCAAACCTCGTGTGAATGGCCTAGCATCCAGTGGCCAGAAATGGTCAAACTATATCTTTGGATGCCGCTGTTACAGCAACTTCTGGCTAGACGCCTTGTCTCCAGCTCAGATGGGGTTATTGTTATTTACTCCTTTCGCATCCATTAACCTTGTTAATGTGTGGAAGTTATTGTAAAAATGCTGCTCTTTGGCAATCTATTTTAGTTTTGCTTCCATTGAGTTAATGTAAAATTTATTCCACTTGCTAATATTGGTTTTGATGTTAACTAATATAAATTTAATTATTATATGAAATTTATTTTTATTCATTTATATAAATTGGTATGCAAATCAATGATTATTATTTATTTCAAAAATTCACAGTTTTTCACTCTAGGAGAAAAAATTCATGTTGATTATAAACATCATGTTGATTATAGACATGTTGATCACATTATAAATAATGTGATTATTTACTACCGGAATTATGTAATGATGTAACATATATTTGCTTTTTTTTCTTCATTTATACTTATTTCAGTTATCAAGCTTTCCCAACTTCGTGACGCATACAAAAATAGTATTTGATAACGTTTTAATTATGTTGAAAACGACAAAGTATTTTGTCTATTAATAAATTATACAACCTTTAATTGTACGGATTAATTTGTTTTTCTATTTTTTTAGAAAAATTTACTGGCTACTCTAACCATGAATGTCAACTCTTCCTAGTATAATTTAGTCTTTGAAAGTCATTTCATTAAAAAATATAATAATAAATATATACTAAACATGATTTAGACAGTTGTTTGATAAGAAAATTTTTTTTAATTGAATTCCGTCTTTCATTTACCTCTGAAGGATTTTTAATTAATAATGAAATGTACTGAGAAAAACATTTCATATAAATATAAATTTAACTTACCAAAATGTTTTTATCGTTTCTATTAATATTACTAGTGTTTAATATACTGTTTAACGATTGTAAGAAAATATTTTCGAATATTATGTTTAATTTAAATTCTGATAGATAAATAAATATCTCCTTTTATGGCGTTATGAATGAGGTTTTTCTACTTCGATTTTTATTTTTTATGATAATAAAAATAAACAAAAATTCTTAAGTAATTATAATATGAAGTACATCGTAGCGATCCAAGGAAGAGGGAGAGACTGCGGCCCTTAATTTAAAAAAAAATAATCTGAAATTAACTTAAATTCTGATATAAGAGGCACTAGTTCAAAGCGAATTAAATTTATCGGCATTTTTTTTTTTTTTTTTAAATCAGAATGTGTTTTAAAAAAATTAGTGTTTAACAGTGTAGTCGATTTAAAAATTTAGTAATTTACATTAGTAAAAAAATAACAGTTACTTTTCCACATGTAGATCAGCTATCATTTGATTTTATTTAGGAAAAAAGTGCAAGGCCTTATTTATTTTCTAATTCAAACTATATAAATATATACTTAGTTTTATAATTTTTAAGGCGAATTGATATTGTTCTTATCACTCTTAAGACTAGTTTTATAAGTAATGTAAAAACTAAGTTATTGGTTAGTCATAAACTAATTTTTTTCCTATGGCTCTCTTCTGAAAAAGATTGTGCCTCCCTATTATTGGGTCTTCTATTTATCTTCCTCTCTTCTATGAAGTTAGTCAAGGTACCACAAAAGCACAACTAATAAACAAAGCGCTGTAAAACAGAAAATTTCCGTTGAAAAATGAATTATTAGTCTCCAAAGAAACTAACTGCTTCTGTTTGAAAAATGAAGTTTTTAAAACAAATTCGAGGTCGAATGAATAAAATTTCCAAGTAATCTTTTCAACGGTACATAAAAAATAGCAGCTATTAATCCCATATCATGTAGCACTACTACTACAAGGTATTGTGTTTGGAAAAAAATCGAACAAAGAAAGTTTTCTTCGAAAATAAAAATAAATGAAAGTTTTTTTGTGTTCCTGAAAAGAATGAAAGAAGCGAAAGTTTTGGAACAAAAAATATGTTTCTCACGTAGAAAACGTATAGATAAATCTGAAATATTTTCTTTCATTTGATCCTGTATCACATCTACAGTGGATGTTAAATTATAGACTGATCTATATTTCTCCGATATTCGATAAAGGCTTCATTGTTTCTTTACTTGCAATTTTATTTCCATCTATAGATCTTTTTGTGCTATTCTGTGGCGGTTTCATTCGTTCTGTCGTAGTTAATCTATGTAAAGTGTTAAAATTTTTACTGATATTTCGAATTCTTATTAAAAATGCTGATGTGGATTTTAACTGATTTATTAGAACTAAGAAGTTAACAAATATTGTATACATATATGTCAAATTAATACATTTAGGTTAGGCTTACTATGCGATCCTCTATTTATATATATATCTAGCTTAACAGTAAAATATATACTTTGAAAAATTGTTGATTACTTCGAAATCTTTTTTTATCTTATACACATATTTTAAACATTTAATGATTTGCGTTTCTAGGTTTTTTGTTTTCTTCTAATAAACACTCAAAAACTGTAGCTTTTATTTTTTCTTGAAAAAAAAAGTGTTTTCTAAAAAAAAAAAAAAAAATTCTCTATTAAAGTACCAGAAAGACGTTCTGGCTCAAAGCATCGATAAATTTGAAATTTTTAAAAAGTATTTTCTGAATTTTATAAAAATATATATATCTATTTCTATAAAGAGATATCTATTTCTATAAGGAAATCTGATTCTTTTCTCACGTTTTATTTATCAATTAAAACCAATAAAGATATTTTACTGAGGATAAAAATTATGCTAAGGGTAGAGAACCGTATAGCATACTTGACGTCAGTGGTTACGGGTTACTACTTCCTATTTACTTTTACGCCATTCTGTTTTTATTGTACTTATACTGTTTACAATATGACTTGTGTTATTTACCATTATATTTATAAATCCATTTAACTTTAGATGAAGACATAAAAAAAAACTGAAAATAATATTGAAAACATGGCAACTCTTACACTTAATGTCGGGATATTTATTTCCTTAAATCGATGTAAGGCTTACAACCTCTTATCTAAAAAATATAGAAAAATCTTAAGACTGCTAAATTCCACGTACAGTTTTGAATCCAAATCTCAATAATAAAACTTCTTAGAATATCAAGCCTCTTCACACATCGACTCATTAACATGACTTAAGCGGAGAGATACGCCGGAAGTTTTCTGAATTCCGTTCCGTTTTTAGAATCTTATTATTTTCACTGCCGTGTTGTTCCCCAGGATGTATATTTGTATTAGGAAAAACCTTAATTCAAGCATAAAATACATCTAAGCAACCAAAATGTGGGAAACATTTTGTAACAAATTGCAATTAAATCATTAATTTGTCTNTATTAATTTTTTTTTTTTTTTTTTTTTTTTTTAGAAAATTTTGAAAAGTATATTTTTTAAAGAAAATAAATTTCTAAAGAATTTTTCTAACGAAATAACAATAAGTCACATTTTTTTCTTCCATTTGAAAAAAAAAGTCTATTCTCCACATGAAGTTAACTTTCGTAAGGTAAGCACGTGTACTAATAAGTATTTAGTTATTACACATTCGTCGTAAATAATATTAATTCCCATTTTATACCTTTCAGTCTACCATTTTCATTATTTTTCACGCGCATCACATTTTCATGGTGCCATCTGTATCTGATGGCTGAAAATAACTTATAAATGTATTTTATGTGCTAATGTATAAAACAAGAGAACAGTCTTATTTCTTACTTATGATGAGAATAAAAAAGGAGCTCCTTTAAAAAAAAAAGTAATAATATATTTTGAAAATCAAATAAAATTATCCGAGTTGTAAAACATTTTAAAATTTTTATTTTGTGTAAATATTTATAGATATTTAAATTATATAGCGCTTTGTGTACCTTTCCTCATTTCATTTGGACAATAAATTGTACTTATCTCTCTCTCTACCTTTCTTAACCATTATAAGTATTTCACATGGGAAAAAAAAATTAAAACATCTGGTTGTGGGGAAAAGAAATGTCGTAACTATTGATGGATGACTTGATCTTTGTACGAAACCCATTTTCTGGCAAAATCTGTTACATTTGCAGAAGATTGGAAAATTATGCTGTAACATACCCCCAGTTTCATCTCTCTCTCTATCGCTCTCTTTTATTATATTTTTTTTTTAATTCGGTTTTTGTCTTTTAATACCGAATTTTTGTTTTACATTAGATGATATTAAAAATAACTTTTTTCACACCTGAATATTTTTTTCATTTAGTCTAGTTATGGTTTTGGTTTTATTTTTAGAAAATGAAAACAGATAATAGTTGACCTGGAAGTAAGATCACGAAACAAGCGTGCAGCGCTACTCTTCAATTCCTAGCTTTGTCCCTGTGGGGAAGCACTTTGGTTGCCTTGTTCCCGGTTGTCACTTTTGCGCCAAAATCTTAAATAAATAAAAACAATAATAAAATACGGAAATTTTTGTTATTTTTCCATAAATTTGAAAAAAGAAATTAAATGCCAAACAAATCATAAAGAGAATATAACATCGAAACAGAAAATGAATTAGAAGTGTACAAAAAATATTTTTTAATGCTGTTGATGTTAGTCGGAAACAATTATTGTGTTTTTGCTCTTGTACAAAAATCGGTCGTCTAATTAGCCCGTTTTTATACACATAAAAAATTAAAAATAAATTAAGATCGGAATTTTTAAATAACGTACAAATGCGTATCTAAAACTTTTTGTGAAGCCATTTTGATACCAAATTACAGTATCACAGTCAAGTAAATATCCTAAGTAGCATAAATTATTTGATAATTTACTTATGTTACTAATTAAAGCTCTTAAAGAACTAATTAATCAAGCAACACTTTTAAAATATTCAAATTACTTTATTTCATTTTATTTTATTCTTATTGCTGTAATGAAAAGTTAAATTATCTCAGATTTAATGGTGACATAAAAATCTCCTGTTCCCATTTAAATAAAAAAAATAAAAGTAAAGTTTCTCAAACTGTTCCTTTCTGACACTTTTTTCCCTTAAAATTTTAACCCGCCCTTGAAAATTAGGAAGCTGGGTTGAGTCTTCTTTACACATTGATGACCCATCCAACTCGAGCATCTCCAACTGCTCATCCAACTGGGGTCTCGGAACGCGAGCTCTTTTTGTCTCTGGCTATCTCTTCAGGTGCGGGAACTTTCTTCTGGATTCATTGTATATATTGGAATTTTTTTTATTTTTTTTAAAATTTTTATCGCTTTATGCTACTTAGGTTAAAAAATTTCTTGATGGAAGAGCATTCTCTAAGAATGCAAGACAAAGATGTCCGCATAGTTTCAAGTCCTATCTGGGACGGGCCATAGATCGTGACTATCTCATCCTTTGCCGGGCTTTGTGGGCCGCTACTAGGAGACCAGGAACCATTTGAATTCATAGATTGTCGATATTGGCTGCTTCTCTTGTTCTCCAAGTTTTTTCCTCTCTATGTTTGTTCTCTATATGCAGGGGTCTGTCCAGACATTTTGTGAAAGGTCCGTTTTTCGTGAAATTGTGAAAAATTACTCACATTCTTTCAACCAGGATCCGCTTTTATGAATTTGTGCAAATAGGGTCCGTTATTGCAAAAAAAAAACTTTTTCAAGGAGTTTTTAAATTGTAAAGACATACAAGATTATGCTCAACACTGTAAAATTATAATTAAAAAAAATTAAAATTTTAAGAAATAAACAACTATTGCTGCTTCTAAATTAGAGATGCAACATACAAATATTTGGTATTTAGCCTATACTGCTGAACGCAGAATATTAATTTCGGACGAATAATGGAAGAATCGTCTGCCGAAGACAAAACTTAATTCGTTTACATCCATCTTTCTTGTTTTCTGCCCTGGAAAGGGTTTATTCGATTAAAAAAAAATCTTTTTGTGAAGGGTCCGTTTTTAAGTTAAAATATTCTGTGACGGGTCCGTTTTTATAAAAAGATATTTTGTGAAGAGTCCGTTAACGGACCCAAATTTCTTCTAAACAGACCCCTGATATGGTTCATAGTATTTATGGCTGTAGTTGTCTTTTAATCTTGCCACTAGAAATAAATAAAAAATAATAGTTATAATTAAAGAGAAAGATAATTCAAAAAGGCTTTTTTAGTTGTTTTTTATGATGTTATTCTTCAAACCTTTTCAGAAAAGCGTTAAAAAAATTTAATTATTTGTTCGAGACTTTGAAAAAATTATGCACGTTAGAAGGAAAAAGCAATTCTCAAAAAACTTGATCCTAAAAAGTTTGCCCTAAATACAGATTTATTTCAAGTTTTATTTAGGTGTTCTATGTGCGAACTTTTGGTCATAGACAGGAAAATCACAAAACATACATCAATGCAAAAGTTCAGTTATTACTAGAAAACAAGGTTTTTTACATAGCCCCACTAAAAGAAAAAAGTGCTACTAGAAAAAATCATGCATGCTATTAAAATCGTCAATGCATAAAGCGTATATAAATGAATTGTACCTCCAAACTAAAATTGAACTGAAATAACCTTTAAAATAAATACTTTTGTATAGCAATTATTTTAAGGCAATGTATTACCATTACGATAGAATACCATGTTTTTTTATTTTGTTTTTTTATCGTACTCTGCTCATTAATCCTATTAGGATTTTAGATTAAAATAAAGAATATATCTGTGTTTTAAAACTGCAATAACATTCCTTTTTAATCACGTGTAAACAATCCGTGAAGAAGGAAGTTAATTTGTTTAACCTCCATTAATAATTATTTTCATTTTGCAAAAACAACTCTATTTTTAATTACTTAGACCTCCTAATTAATTAATAAATTTGGTTTTAACTTTCTAATTCTTACCCAATCCTTACTTTCTCATTCTCACCCTACGATTAGATTTTATCGCTAATTTCGACCGAAACATTCTGCATAAATTATTCAGTTTCTGTTCTTCTAACGCAAGTTCTTACGTAAGTTTCTTTCAGGGACAGTTTTATTGTATGAGAAACGAGATTTATTATTGATCGCTCTTTTTCTTTTTTCTTAATATTGAAGTTCTGTACCACATTATCTAGACATTTATCGTTACAAAATGAAATTCTATCTTTTTAACGCCCAGTAGATTGCGTCATGTCATATGTTATTCACTTGATTAAAATAATAGCATTTTTGTTCTCTAGCTAACATTTCCTTTTCTATAACGATTCTTTCAATTGTGTGTTTATGCTTTTTTTTTTTTTCCTATTATGTTTTCATTTTTTTTTNTTTTTTTTTTTTTTTTTTTTTTTTTTTTTTTTTTTTTTTTTTTTTCCTTCTTAAAGGTTGAGTATAAATCTTATTTAAAAATGCAGCAAAAAAAATTTTTATACATATAAACATTTCAAAAAGCATTTTTTTTTTCTTTTCTGAAATTGAGTGGGAACCCTGATAAATTAGTATTTTTATTGAATATAAGGGAGAACTGGGTTAACCTGGTATGATCAGGGAATTTTATCTTGACCCCTTAAAAAGTAGAGAATACTCAGGGAAAATTTAAATTTTTTGCAAAAACTTGGAAAATTCCTGTATCATACCTGGAAAATAACCAGTTTCAGATTCGTCAATAATACTAATCAGTTATTGAGTTATATTCTGAATAATAGTTAAATAATTCTAGCATGAATTACTAATATTTGTTGCAAAAATATCATATTTTAGTGAAACTTTCGTGCTTTTATCCTTATTCGTTTTTTTTTTTTTTTTTTTTTTTTTTTTTTTTTTTTTTTTTTTTTTTTTTTTTTTTTTTTTTNTTTTTATTTTTTTTTTTTTTTTTTTTTTTTTTTTTTTTTTTTTATTGAAATTGAGTTGGGAACCCTGATAAATTAGTTATTTTTATTGAATTATTCTTTGTAACGTTTCATAATTCAAAATGTTTTCTCGCTTCCAAATATAAATTAAAATTGAAAAATTGTTTTTTTATTATTATTATTATTTTAATAATATTATTAATATAGGTAGCTTCTTTCTTCGAAATTCGAATTCAAAATCCGACAAATTAAATAAAGGTGATTTGAATTATCTAATCAGTGGTTCAAATTAAATGATCGGAATTGCTACACTAAAGTCAATATTAAAAACGACAATAACGAATTCTGTTTTCTCAGCAATACGCGTAGAAACACTTATCGTTTTTTGCTCTTTAAGAAAAAATAAACTACACACATAATTCAAACTTTCTTTCATTCAATTAATAAAGAGGATTATTTATTATTCCGTATTAGGAAATTTTTTATTGCGTTTCACTTAATCAAATTACTGTCCGTTGACAGGAACAACTTTAAATCAATTTTGATATCTCTAATTTTCGTTATAAAATTATTTTTAAATTAGAGATATCAAAATTGATTTAAATTTGTTCCTGTCAACGGACAGTAATTTGATTAAGTGATCTGAATCTTGTTACCTGGATCTCCGACTTGAATCAGTTTCAAGATGATGAGTCGTCAATTCAATTAATTACTGAATCACTAAAGCAATTCAGTAATTACTTGAATCACCTAATCAGTTACCAACACTACTTTTAAGAAGAAGAAAAAAAATTGAGGTTTTATAGCGAATTTTTTACTGTTTGGAGAAGTCACTGAACGTAAATTTCATCCCAGTAAAAACTATATATATATAAATTCATATTCATCTTAGCTTGCATCCAATTTAATTATACAATTTTCCTGGGTGGGAAGAAAATTTTTTTGAATTTTCAAAGTTTGAAAAAGTGACTAATTTATCTAGAACTTTTTCACCTCATTTTATCATATTTTGTGTATAAAATATTCTATGGGGAAAAGACTTGTATCCAAATTTAAATCAATTATTTAAAATTCCTATTCCTTAACTTTATTTATATTTATTTTATTATTATTTTGTTTTTAATCACTAGAAACATGAAAATAATCATTCTTATTTCTACAATGTAACTTGTCTCTAGATTATAAATAACGTGTGTTAAGACTTTTTAATTTTGTAACTGTAAGTCTTTTTATTTGCTACATTCTATTTAATAAATGAAAATAAAAACTGGAATTAAAGTGGTACATTTAATTAGAACTAAATTCTTCTTAATTAGTGCATGCTGTTGGTTTCTTATTCTCAAGTGATGCATTTAATTTAAGGTTAATAAATATAAATAGATAAATTTTTTTTCAGTGGTTCCTTATTCTAAGTTGACTAGTATTAAATGTATGCACTAGGCAAACTCTAAAATGTATGCACTAGGAATTGCTGTTAAAAACTTATTGAATCTCCAGAGTCTCCAAATTCTTCAAATCTCAATATAGTCTTTTTTTATGAAATTATTGTAGTTTGAAAAAAATTAATGTAAATATCAATTAAATTAACTATTTTTTATTTATTTATTTGTCATTGACAACTGATATTTATTTCTTTTTCAGTCCTATTATTTCTAATATTAATTTTAATTTTTAAATTTAAGTCATTATAGTGTAGTAAAATAGCATTAAATTACAATCATTTATTTATTCATTCATTTTAGGAATTTGCTACTTTAACAAAAGAATTAAATCAATCAAGAGAACATTTATTAGAAAAGGAAGAAGAAATTCAAGAGCTCAAAGCGGAACGAAACAATACTAGGGTAAGTTAAAAGAAATAGGTTTTTTTATATTGTACTTACAAACTAATTTCATAAATTATTTGAATTAATCTACAATATTTCTCCCATTACAATGTATGAATTTATAATCTTTGCTGTTAAAGATATGTTTAAAAAATTAAATTAAAGCATATTTGATCATAATTAAATTACCAACTTCTAATAGTAATTAATAATTCAGTAATACTATTTCGTTAAAAAATTTCATAATATTCCATAAAATAATTTTACTTTTATATTATTAAAAGCATTGACTAAATAATTATTTGTTTACAGAGAACAATGAATGAAGTTCATTGAAATAAATCACATACTTAGTTCTTTAGATTAATGTAAACTTTAACTTTTTTTTTTTTTAATTACAATGGTTATTTGATAGTTGCTTTTGGAACATTTGGAGTGCCTTGTTTCACGTCATGAACGTTCTTTGAGAATGACTGTTGTCAAAAGGCAAGCCCAGTCCCCTGCTGGGGTGTCTTCTGAAGTTGAAGTTCTAAAAGCTCTAAAATCTCTATTTGAACATCATAAAGCTTTAGATGAAAAGGTAAGGATTTAAGTCAAGCTTCTTTTAAAAATAAATAAATCTTAAATTTTTTTCCACTTAAATTATTTAAATAAAAATTCAAGTCTTCTACTTTTATAAATGTATGTTTGCATATTTCTTTTCTATTTTTTTCTTGTGTGTAATTTGTCAAGAAGTTAATTTAGAGTTAAATATTCTAATTTAATTTTAACTTTTTTGAAATAAATATAATAATTAATAAAACAATTCTTGTAAGAGCAAAACCTGAAATATTTATTTTGGACATGCTTCAACTCATTATATTGTTGACTGTATATGTCCATTATATGCATTTAACTTAGACAGTAAATAGTATAGTCTTAGATAAAACCACTAACAGAAAAAAACTGTTATGCCTGTCTGCTAAAATAATGGAACAATTTTTTTAGAAAAATAAAAACATTAAATGCAGCATCTTTATGTATTAAAGCTAGATTTTAAATATATATATTTAAATTGTTAAAATTTTTAACAATTTTGAAGAACAACATTTTTTAAAGCTTTGAATTAATAAAAAAGTTGAATATGCAAAAATGACACAAGTAAAAATTAATCCTTACAACAACATTAACAAAACAAAAGGTTAAGTTTGAAGTTAACCTTACAAAAAGTTAAGTTTGATCAATGAACAACATTTCTGACTGATCTCTATTGATAAAACATCTCTCTCTTTAATTCTTAAGCATCCTGAAAACTAAAATATAACTCTAATATAAATTAATAAGCATAATTAAAACAAAAATATGGAATAGCTTATGTGTTCATACAAGCTGTTTCCTTTTAATCTCTCATTTCCACCTAACATATACGGGAATATATTCTTCGCAATTTTTTTTCCACCTCAGTTTGTTTCAGCTTTTTCTTCAGTTTTAATTAATATTAATCATTTGAATTTTTCTCGATGTAATATATATTACTTAAATAAATACTACGTCAACAAATAAATTACTCTGAAGTAAAAATCTGATTTCCATTTTAAAATGTCATCAAAAACAATTATTTTGTTATCAATCTATATTTTATTTGGTAAAGGGCTTTACAAAAATTGACTTACAGCTCCTTAAATTAATTGGATTTTACATCGAGAATAATTATTTAAATGAGCAGGCATACTTAAATTATTTCTATTACTGTTCTATTTAATTTCATGAGCTCATTCAGACCAGTTTTAGTTTTACAGCAAGCACCATTTGATCAACTTACCTAGATTGAGTAATATTTTTTGTAATACCATTTGCATTTGGAACAATGTAGTTCATTCCAGCTTTGGTGCTGTTGAACTCTTTATTTAATCTAATCTCATCATACCTGGTACTGAGGAGTTTAGGAATTAACTTTTTCTTTAAGTTAATTGGTTATTATGGTTTGTTTTTTTTTTTTAAAAAAAGAACCTTAAAAATATTTTTATTTTGATGCTACTTTATATAATGTACTCCTTTCGATCTATATTAGGTACGAGAAAGATTAAGAGTTGCATTAGACAGAGTTACATCTTTAGAAGAAGAATTAAATAAAGCGAATGAAGAGGTAAATGTTAATGACATTTTAATTAACTTATTCCTTGTCCTAAAATGTTATAGTTCTTAACTTTTCTTTGCTTTATTTTCTTATAGCTTACTCAATACAAAACCAAAAGTATAACATTAGATTTAAAAGAAGAAAAAAAACCATCTGTTGATGAGGGAACAACTCAACATATTTCAAAGGTTTGTATTTTATATATATTGATAGATATATAGATATTGCTATAGCTCATGTTGACAAATTTTGACATTAACAAATAATCAAGAAATTACTGTAATGAAACTGCATTCCCTCTTATTTGCTCCAAAAAAATCAGTCTTGCTCGAAACCTGTCCCAATTTAATTCATTTGTGTGTATTAGATTTGATTATATGAAAATAAAATTATATCTATTTCATTCGATTGGTATATTTCCCCCTAGATAACTATATTTAAAAAAAAAAATTCTTTACAGAATATTTCATTTATTCCTGAAGTGGTAAATTTTTCTTTTACATAATTTTTTTTTTAATTAAAAGTATATTTATAGATAGGAATAAACCATCAGGATATTTTTAAAATTCTGTGTAACTTAAAAAGAGTTATAATTAATTTTATTTGTATCTGTCATTTAAATTTATCTACATCTGCCTAGGGACTGATTGTGTTTCATGCTTTGTTATGTGTGTTCAATTACAATTTTCCTATAATGACAATAACAGAAATATATATTGATACTAATATTTATGTTCGCTAAATTTTAGTTAATTTATAATTTGTTTTAAAATTTCCTTTAAGTCATCTTAAATCTATATCAAATGGCTTACAAAATAATATCATAATCAAATATGTAAATCATTATTAATATATCTTTTATATTGTTTATGAAAAAATAGGTTTCTAATGGAACAGCAGAGGCTGCTGCTGAAGCAGCTCGTGTTGTTGAGCTGCAAGAAACTCTTGAAAAAGTAAATTCTGAGGTAACCACATCAAGAAGTAAAATTGCTGAACTTAGTGCCAAAATTAGGGAGCAAGAAGATGGAATAGCTGCTGCTCAAAAAGAAATAGCTAAAATGCAAGAAGAAAATGCCAGACTTTCTAGGGATCTTAAAGAAGTAAAAAATATGAATTTCTTAATGAATTTTAATTATTAATTATGTTATATTACTTATAGAAGAATACTTCTAATTTTTATTTATTTGTGGAGGGGGATATATTCTGTTGTATTGAATGCAATATCATTCTAAAGTAAATAATGATTTTTATTTTTAACTTATTAAAGCTCTTTACTTTGCTCAAATTTTGAAAAATGTAAGTCTTGGAATTTCATTTGAAACTAGTTCTATCCCTATGATAGTTTTGTAACAAAACTGTTTTTTGTTTTTTTTTTTAGAATAATGCGCAAAAAGAAGACCAAGAAGAAAGAATATCTACTTTGGAGAAACGATACTTAAATGCTCAAAGGGAATCAACATCCTTGCATGATCTAAATGAGAAATTAGAACAAGAACTTTCCAATAAAGAAGCTCAGCTAAAACTGGTAATTTTCAAAGAAACTAATTTAACCTTTCATTTTAAAAATAATCTGACATTTAATTCTGAAAGTTTTTTACAGAATGAATCAAATTTTATTACTTATAAATGAATATGAATCTATGATGCATAAAATCAATATATATATATTTCTTTTACACGGCGACAAAAAAAAAGCCTCATTACAACTCCCCGCATAGCAACACTAGAAAATCGACCAATGATTGCCGCTAAAAATGTCACATGCCAAATCTAGCTGAGGTGGCTCAACATATAGCGCTTTTAAAAACGGAAACTGAAATAACCAGAGAGAGCATTCTCACCAAATGTGATCTCATACTTTTGAGCTAGGCAGAAGTGAGTAGTCTTTGTCGATAGATCTCTATTTTAGTATTTTGTCAAAAGCGCTTTTTTTCACAAATTTATTTGACGATTTTTGATTTATATCACTAATTTATTTTTTTATTATTGTTATTAGTTATTCATTGAAAAATGAGTCTCAGTCGTGCTGTTACACTTTAAGATTTTATACTATAGCACATTTCTAATAGGTTTAACGAATTACATGCCATTTATTTGAATTCAAATTTATTCTAATCACTCAGTATTTACTAAAAAGATGTCATTTTTGTTTAAAAGAAAGTTGTTATATGGATTAGAATGATTGTTTTGAATTCTTAGAAATTTTGCATTTGCAATGTATCTAAGTTAGTAGCGAGCTTGGTTTGTGAAGATTAAGATTGTGTAGCAATTTTCGGGGATTAGCGAGCAGGGGGCGCAGCCCACTAGTAATTTTAATTTTTCAAAAGTAAAGCATCTTTGTTCATTTGAAAATTGTGAATTATTTTTAGGAATCTATTTTCTTTTCGCGTATAATTCCTGAATAGGGTATTTCTCTCTCCTTTTATTATTTTTTTTCCTTATCTTATATTTTAGCGTAAATTTATATAAATTATTAATTTTAACAGTTCGATCAATTTGTGTTTTAAACCTCTTTTTTTTTCTTGTCTATTTTATGCGAATTATATGTATGTCAGGTTTTTAAGTAATGAACTACCGATCATTTATTACAAATTTCACAAAAGGACATGATTTTCAAAGTTTATTTTTTCTGGTATTCAATTATAATTCATATATAGAAATCTTTATTTTCGTCTTAACTATAAAAATAGTCTAAAATAGTAGAAGTTTCTGTTAATAAAATATACATTTGAAAGTAGTCGTAAAACTAAGCCTTTTGAGAAAAAAATGAACTAATTTAACTCAGCATGTAAAATATTTAGTAGAAGTCCTTATTTTGTAAATGTGTATGATTTGGTTTTGAAATTACCTCTCAGAGGAATTTATCTTAAAATAAATACTAATTCCATAATCTTCTAATTACCTTTTCCACTTTTTTTTCTTCTACCTTATATAGCACATAATTTCTAACACTGCTTAAGTTTAATACTTTATTTCCATTATAATATAAGATTCTTAACTTAAGTGTTTGGTTAAATGTAACTTCATCTAAAGTCTATGCCATAAAACTATTATTCAATTTATAAAAATAATTTTAAGAAAACATAAATTCATTTTTTAAGAGTTGTTAACTGTTTCCTCTTTTTATATACCGATTGCTTATAAAAAATTTAGATTTAACTTACTTGATATGCAAAATTTTTTTTTAAAAAATAGTGTTTTTACTCAATAATAAATAATGATTTATTCTTATTTTTATTAATAATAAATCATTATTTAATATTTTTCAATACTAATGAAAAATATATGAAACTTGCAATTCGTAGCTTTCAATTTTACCTTCGATAAATTTTAACTACTTAGTTCATTGGAATGATATTTTATTTATAGTTGCAACATTTATAATTTTAGAATATTGAAAACTCTTTAATTTAAAAAATATTTCTGATCTGAAAATATCATGTAAAGAAAAAATTAGTACAAGTCACTAGAAAGAGTTTTACTCTCAATTTTTCCCCCTTTACGAAGTCGTTTCATATTATCTAAAAGGCAAAAAACAAGGGTTTCTCTTTATCTTCATTATGATACATTTAGTACTTAAAATCTACTTATCTGCTTTTGTAAAACATTGCAGTTATTTAAAGGCCATCTGCTTACATTAATTAATTTATTATACTTCACAGAATGAAGAAAAATGTAGAGCGTTACAAGAACGATTAGAATTAGCAGAACAAAAATTAGCCCAATTTTCACGAAAAGCAGAAGCTGCTGCTGGAGAAGCATTAGCTCAGGTTTGTTGTTTTACTTATTTGTTTTTTAAAATAAAATGCTTGAGTTTTAAATATGTCGTAAAATTACTTCAGATTTATAAATTTCATAATGAAAAACTTAGTTAATGAATATGTAGCAAATCTAGCTATTTAATAGGCTATCGTAGTATGTTATATATTGTTGGGAAAATCATAATTTTTTTATTCATCCCGAAATAAAGTTTTTGAAATTATAGCTTTCAGTCACCGAACGAAATTATGTAACTTTTCATATATATAAAAAAAATTATGTTTTGTTTAAATATTGAAATTGTGTATTCTATTAGGCTTTTTAATGATAATTTAAAATCAACAAAGTAACTATGTTTTTTTTTTTCATTGAAATAGCTGACTGATTGAAAATTTATTTGTTATAGGTACAAGATCGCCATGGTAGTGTAGAAGACCGAATTCAAAGGTTAGAACAACAACTTGAAGAAAAAGGCAGTGAATTAATTAGGGTAATTTTAATTTTTATCTAATATTGAAATTTTTTTATTATTATTTTAAATATAATTGATTATTATAAATAATTAAACTGTTTAATATATATATATAAGTATTTTAGGAGCAGTTACTTCCATCTTTATCATAATTTACTGATCATTCATTTAAATATTAAACAAGCAGCGTTCCTGATATCTTAATGTCACTTTTCATCTTATTAGTTGTTGTTTTAAAAAATAATGCTTCTATATCGTTTAGCATACATATTTGCGATTTAGAATAAATTTAAAAAATAGCTTGTGCATTAATAATTATGAATATTTCAAATTTTTTGAAATAGTGTTGTTTTTAATTACAACTCATAAAAATTTAGTATATACATATTAACAGTACAGCATAATGATTCACTTGTACGAACAAACTTCAGCATAGATCTCCTTACCAGAAAAATGTTAATTAGTGATCAAGGAATAATTTTTGCATAATGATTCATTCAAAAAGTATTCTGAAAATAAACACAGGTAAAGTTATAAACAATTAAATTTCTGAATGAAACTTTTGTTATGCTGTCAAAAGGAATTTTTTTGAAGATGTATTTTGTAATGTAAGATACGTAATGTAATTACTCATTTTTTAATTAACAGTGGGATAAACAGATGCCGATTTAAAAATTGATTTTTACATAAATAATTTTCTCAAAATTTATCTTCCATTTTTAAATTATGTCAAATAAATTTTCAGTAAATGATCTTTAAGTAATAATAATGTCTCTTATTCCAGTTAATTCCCTTAGTCTATACTATAATTTGTTTTTTCAGTCAAGACAACGTGAAAAAATGAATGAGGAACATAACCAAAGATTATCATCTACTGTAGATAAATTATTAGCTGAATCCAATGAACGTCTTCAACTTCACTTGAAAGAGCGAATGCATGCTTTAGAAGAAAAAAATTCATTAGCTCAAGAGCTTGAAAGGACAAGAAAATTGTTAGAAGATACTTCAATTGAAAAAGTGAGAAATTATTCAAATTTAGTACTAAAATACTATAGTAAGCACACAATGAATAAAATGATTGTGTGATTACTGTAGTTTTTTTTTCTACTTTCTGTTGATAGAATGAAGAGTTAATTAAAAAATAATCACAATCACAACGAAAAAGTAATTAAATTTAAACCTTAATGTGCTTAACTCGACTCTAAGGTGAAATACATTGGTTTCTATTACATTCCAGCTAATTCACTACCACTCAATAAAAATAAACTGTTGAACTTTTTTTTTTCCAAGACTTTTTGTAATATAACTTTAGTTCCAAGTATTAAGCACTTTAAATATCTGATAGCTATAAGAATTTTTTTCTGATTCAATCATTTTTGATCTATGTCTCATATTCTTTCCATTCTTATATTAATGCTTTTTGTAGATTAGAACACTTTTTATTATTTTATTTGTTAGGAAAGTTACATTAATAGTTTTTTAAAGAGTTAGTGCATTATAAATAAATAGATTCCTGTTTTGTACGCTATAATTATTTTTACTCTACAACCTATATCATTTGTATTTGTAAAACATTTTATTCCTTTTATTAACATGTTATTTTTACAGGATAAGATTTTGAGTGAATTAGGAAAAATAAAAATTGAAATGGAAAACCTGAGACGTGATCATCAAGCATTTAAAGCTGAAAGCCTGGCAAGGTTTGTAAAAATTCTGCATTTTTATACTAAAGTGTTTATAAACTATATAACTAACTTGGGTATTCTAACTTCAAAGTTATTTCATTGCCTATTTGTATTCAATAAATACTAAATGGCAATTATTTAACTATTTCAGGAGAGTTTATATCTTTAATGAATGGTGGTAAAGAACAAGTAATAAATGGTTTTACCCATAATTTCTGATGACATATTTTTGGATAGCACATTTATTATTATTTTATTTTGTAACATTTTTTAGCAAAATGCTTAAATACTAAAATGAAAACTAGATTTTTTTTTTTACCTAAACATTTTATCTACTCTATTTAAAAATAAAAAAAAATTTAAAGATTATGAATTAAAAATTAATATTTTGCTAAAACTTATTTTTCTGATTTTATCCTTTTTGTTAAAAGAATTTGTGAACTAAGCCTAAACCATTCAAAGCTCTCTTTATTGACTAAAAATAGTTTATTATAAACTATTTTTATTCACATAGAGAGCAGTCAAGAAAACTGTGAAAGCCAAAGTAGTTTTTAAAAAAATTTAAGCATCAGTACTAAACGATATTTAAGAAAAATTATTCTATGTGATTTTTCACAATATTTTAAGAAACAAAGAGTTAAAATGTATGAAAACCTAGAACAAGATGGTTAGATAGAGTAGAGAAGTGATTAAAGAACTTGGGAGTCAATCGATTTAGAAATATACCATCAAATAGACGAGATGGGGTAAACTGACTGAGACGGCCTTGGCCGATTACCGGCTGTAATGCCTAAAGAAAGGGTTAAAATATATAAAACTTCAGTGTAATATTCTCATGCTGGCTGCATATTTTAGGGAAATTCTTGAATTCAAGAATTCTTGAGTTTCATTAAGTATTGAATTTTTTTTTTTTTTTTTTTTTAATGAAATAAATTACCTAATCTAATGTAAAATTAGTTTTTACATGTTTAATTTGTATTTTTTTTTCCTGAATAGTAGACATAAAAACTAATTTTTTTTAACATTTATTAATTAATGTTTAAGTCTCTTTTTTTCCCTTTCGTTGTTGTTGAAATATAAAAAAGTAAAACAAATTTATATTGTTTGATCTGTATCTAAATTTAAAGCTTTTCATTAAATGTATTTTTTTATTCGTTTAGGTTGAGCTCTACTCGTGTTCTTCCACAAACATCTCCTCAATTCCCAACACGCACAGCTCTGTCTCCAGCTGCCATTGTCACAAGTACCATATCTCCCAACAGAACTCCTGCTATTGATACTTCTGATGCATTTCATATAGTCAGTGGTATTGATTACATTTCACCTAATGCTTCTATTAACCGAAGATTACAGAGAGGCAGGCAAGCTGCTTTAGAAGAAGACGCTACCAAAGTAAGGGCTTCATACTGGTATCTTATTTTATTATTTGCAGGCTTCATACAGGTTTAAATATTCTATAATCATGGCTTTTACATATAGTACAGTACAGAAGCCGTTATCCGGAAATCGAAAAACCAGAACAAAATTCGATAAATTTTCCCTCCATTTTTTTTTTAAAAAAATAAAAAATCCCTCCTAAGATTTTTCTTTCTTACCATCATTTTGGAAATAATCATTAGTGTATTACTTCATCCTTTTTTCTTCTTTTTAAGATTATATCCAAAAATCTTTTTTTTTTTTTAGTTGGGTTTAACAAGGCTTTTTGTAGCGATGGTCCCGATCGTTCCGGATAATCGGTTCCCTACTGTATTATAATCCTTGCAAAAAAATCTCTAGACATTAGGGTTGCAATTGGGAAACAAAAATGGTATTGAATATCTGTTGAATCACTGGTGAGAAAAGCTCATACATAACCATAATTATCATGAAAACCAGTCTGATCCCCTAATATAATTTGAATATGTTTCTATTACACGCCTTCCAACTCATTTCATTTCTCCTGTTTCCTCCAACAGTCAGAAAGATTTTGATGATTTCAGTTCCATCTTTGTTTGTGATTCCTTGCATTTCAGTATGTTGGTTTTTCATGGTTTAAATTGTAATTTCTGTCCTCTAATGCCCATTAATGAATTATTTTTAATCTCTTGCATATAAATATCTTTTTAACTATCAATAACTGGAAAACTAAATATCTATTCGAAGGTGACAATAGATAATTGATTTGTCATTAGATGTACTAATCTATTTTTATGCAACTTTGAACTTTTTATTTTTTTAATGTTTATTTTGTTTAATTTATTTCTAAACTAGTTTACATCTATTTAAAACTTAAATTTTAGATTTTGAATAATTTAAAGTATGTAAACTCCCTAATAAATTACTGTATGCAATTTTATCTTTATTGTCATTTGTAAGTTATTTAAATAACGAAGATGATAAACCAGCAATTCTGGAGATATTACTATTTTCTCTCATCATTAGATACCATTACTTATTTTGTTATAAAAGACTTTTACTTAAGCATACTTTTTAATCAGTTTTGTATTATGTTGTAAAAATACATGTAAATAGCTAGGATAAATTGAGATAGATCTTTTTTTGCTTTTCATAATTTTTTTTTAAGAGTCACTGGTTTATTTATTTAAGAAAGTAATAATTTATGCAGTTTATATTTAGTGAAATAATTTTACAAAAATTTATCTGCAGGTTCAGACTCTAAATGAGCAAGAGTGGGAAAAAATGGAGCAAGCTCAAGTTTTAGCTAATGTCCAACATGCCTTTGATGCTAGTGATACAGAATGTAGTCAAACTGATGATAATGAGAGTATATTTGAATCCATGGATATGCTTTCACCATCAGCTCATACTGATGCTCAAACATTAGCTCTTATGTTGCAGGAGCAGCTAGATGCCATAAATAATGAAATTAGGTATTTATTTAGTTGTTTAATTACGCTGGACTTTTTTTTTTTTTTTTACTCTANAAGATTAAAATAGTTTGTGTCTTCTCTCTATCATATTAACTATTTATTGCTTTACTTGGGAACTAATATTATAAATAGGAAATTTAAAAAATAAATCTCTTATTCAAAATATAAATTCAGTGTTTTCTTATTATTTTAATACTCATTCTTTTAATTCATAGAAATAAAGAAAAAGCCGATGGGCTTTATTCCCCTGTAAATAAAAGATTGATCAATTTCTTTTATTAAAAATTTTATGTTATGCATTGAGGCTATAACTTTTATTTAAATGGGCATAACTGATGTATTCCCAATTTATTTTTGATTTTATCCACACATTTAATATAATCATAATATTGTTTTTACTTTATGTAGCAATATTCATTTAGTATTTTTATTTTATTTATTTTACAGTCAATGGTTGTGAAAATCAACCTTATTAGATTTTTATGGGCATTAAGTGTTTACCTCTTGTTTTAACTAAGTACTAGTTTACTGTATTTGAAATGTTTTTAGGCTAATACAAGAAGAAAAGCATACAACAGAACAGAGAGCTGAAGAGCTTGAGTCAAGGGTAGGAAGTATAGAAACTATTAGCCTATTAGCTAGAGGACGATCATTTGAAAGAAGTTCTCCCCCACAAAGTGGTAGATCTACTCCCAAATCACATCACAGTCCTCAAAGAGACTATGTACAAAAATATCCTGTAAGTACTGTTAAGTTATCATTGTGAAAACTATTGAGCAGTTTCTATTGGAATTAAATATGATTTTTTATATCCAAAATGTTAGCCAACACCTGGTCTATAGCTGTGTTATGACTATTTCATTTAGTTAAAGAATTGGAAAAATAAATAGTTCTTTAAAGAATTGAGGAAATATATATGTGTCTTCTAATCTATTTGATAATTGTAATTAATTTCTAAAAAAAAATATATCTTAGAATTCTTTTGCTTTTATTCGTAATTAATTTTTTACTTTCATCTAATGAGCTGTAACTTGAGTGTACAATGGTAAATAAATATTAAAAAAAATTATTAATATTATTATTTATACTATTATTATAATAATAATATACATAATATTATTAATAAATATTGAAAAAAATGTAAAAATAATTATGTCTGTAATATATTTTTGAAGATAGTTTTTTTCATTGATTCCTAAGTTGCTTTGGTTAATAGAAAATTTTCCTCTTTCAAAAATGTTCTTTGTAAGGAAACTATTTGTCACCATATTGAAAATGAGAAAATTGTTTTCAAATGGATGGCAAGTCAATCATTTTGCAAACTGATATTTTATTTACTAGCTATTTTTAATTAGGTTTGAATAAATATTCTCTCTTATTATTATAAAACTCAACACTAAATGTTTGAAATTATTGTTTAGCCAATTAGTCAGATGGATGGTAAAGAAGATAATAGGTTAATATTAAGAAGAGATCCTAGTCCTCCTACACCTCGTTCTGTACGGCTAGAAAGAGTAGCTAGAGCATTGGCAGAAAGTTCTGAAGAGTTGCGAAGGTAAATTTAGTGTATTAATTACCAATTCTAAAATTACAATTGTTTCTCTTTAAAAAGAACTTTACGCTTTTAAAAAAAAAAATTGCTACTATATCTAAATCACATTTGTATTGTATATGATATTAATAAGGAGTTTTTTCAATTCAAATTATTTCCCTCATCGCTCTTTTCATCTGTGTTGTATTGATTCTATTGGTATTTATTTCTTTAATTTATTTTTTTACTTCTTTATTTTGCCTAATCATATTTTAAAAAC
This sequence comes from Parasteatoda tepidariorum, assembly GCF_043381705.1. Lineage (NCBI taxonomy): Eukaryota > Metazoa > Arthropoda > Arachnida > Araneae > Theridiidae > Parasteatoda > Parasteatoda tepidariorum. Next base: position 46,727,979 of record NC_092206.1, read on the forward strand.
AAACATATTGATCAAGTGTATCTTTCAGTATGTAAACTTCTACATTGTATTAATATTACTTAAAATGATTCATATTCATCAAATGAACTAACTTAAACCAACTTCGCAAAGTTTGGATGCCACTATAACACTTTAATTTCTTCAGGCAAAAATTACAATTGTTTATATCGCTTGTATATGTTAATAAGAATTTAAGAGTATTTTCCTCAAGCTCCTGTAATTGTTTGACATAAATAACAGAAATATAAAAATAAGCCAATCTTTAATTTGTAGCCAATAAGGCTAATGATTGGTCACATATATTAAATTAGTTTCTAAACAATTCTTTAAATACTTGAATTATTTAAAATCTTACATTATTTAATAGTATTAAAATATATTTCCACTCGGTTTTATATCTTTTCATTTGGTTTTAAACATATTGCATGAAAATCATTAATGAGTGTAAAAAACACAAATCTGTGTTTGTAAATAAAACATGCATGTCTTCCTAATGTAAGGATAAATTTCTTATTCCTGTTCTAATATTTAATGCTTAACAAAAACTGCCTTTCTGTCATAACACTATTACTAATAAATAGATATAACATTTTAATATAAAAATAATTTTTGCTCTTGTTATATTGCTTTCATCATTTGCTGCTTTAAACTCTAATGCTTTACTCAACCATTTTTAGAAGCGTTGGTTATAACATTCCACAGTCTTCTCTTGGTATATCGTCCATGTCATCCCCCATGCCTTTTTCGTCTCAAGATATGTTCCTTGGGTACCCTCTTTATTCTTACTATTCACCCCTTAAGTCTTTGTGTTTTAGATGTATTCATAAGCTCTAATTGTGAATATTGCCATTAGAAATTTTTGCAATTTTTATGTTACATTTATTGCATGCAGAAATTATAAATGTGTTGTTACTAAAAAGAAATAAATTAAAATACTCTTACTTAAAACATTTGTTTATAAAAAAAAAATTATTTGCAGTGATTGTAATATAAGATATTATTAATATGATTTATCTGTCTCTTAAAATCTCTTAAAATGGTTTTTGTTTGTAATTTTTTTAAAACAAATATCCCAGATTTTTATAATTTTTGTGCAAAAATTGTCAGAATTTAAATTAAAAACTAATTATCTTATCCATAACAAAGTTCTTTTTATATCATAATATTTATATAAATATTATGAGATAATGTATGTATCATATTTTTTATGATGAAGAAACAAAATGTTGCTATTAAAATAAAAAATTTATTTTGAAAAAATTGAGAAATTTATTTTGCCTAATTGAAAAATTAAATTGAGGTAATGCGTTATATTAAAATTGATTCTCTTTTTAAAAATCATGTCAATTCTGCTGCAGGTCTCTTATTTTCCAAATTATGAAATTAATTAATATTAAACACTGTTTTTTATCAGCTAGTAAATTGTTGAAGTAAATGCCTCCATTAAAACTGTCCATAATACATGTTGTGTTAATTTAAAATAATAAAATGGCTGGTAAAATATTTAAATTGAATTTTTTTCTTAATAGTAAGAGATTGGATAATAGGAAAGAGATTATAGCATCATTAAACAGCTTACTACGTCCTCTCCTTACCCTCAGAGTTTTTTAATTCTTTTTTTTTTTTTTTAATTCAAAAATTATTTTAGAAAATTCTTCTGTCGGGGAAACTAATTGGGTATAAAATTTCAAAGAGAAACAACTAGATGCAATTTTTTACATTTAAACCCTTATGCAATTGAAACAAAATTCGATCAAACTACTGGTTTCCAATAGATTTATTCGAAAAATATCTGTTCCCTGATTCAACTGTTACGATTCGAACGTTTCATGTCACGTGACCAGCAGGATAGTTTGACTTTGAAGACTAAGTTTGATAGAACTATTTCTGACCAGTCATAAAGCAGATATTCTCTGTTTAATGGTGGTGGTGAAGGAAACTCAAAGGGGCAGTAAGATAAAAACTTAGTTGTATGTTGCAAGCACTCCATGAAAATTTTATATAAATAATCTGCTGATTGAACAATGATATACTAGGTTTTGATTAAGAGACGTTGATTTTGAGTTACTTAATAGCATTTATAAAGAAATTTCTGAATTGAAATCCAAAGCTATTAAATTTTCCCATCTGGTTAGATATATGTGTTTTTTTTCTTATGTATAAGTATTTTGAAATTGTAGAAAGATTAGAAATTACGAATTGTTATCTAAAACAAATGTTAAAAAGTACATTTATCATACTTTAAAAATTTAAATATTTTTTTTATTTATAACCTTTGAAATAACTTTTATTTTTTAGAAAGACTATTAACTATTCCTTTCTGGCTTCTGTATTTAGAAAAATTTATTGCTCAATGAAAAATAAAAATCTGATTAGTAGCTTCTTAATTTGCTGTTAAATAGGATATTTTTCTCAAGTAATAATTGTGAATACAATTTTATGTTAATGTATGCTACATAAAAATAATTAAATGATTAATCTTTAATGATATAAGGTTAAAACAATTTGTTAAGATTTTTTTCATGCATAATTTCTTTACTGGTGTATAATATATCTTAGTACCAGAATTTGTTGTACACTGTGTTTGACTTTATTTTACTACTAATTCAATAAAAATGGCTGATCCATTAGAAAGTATGTTGAGAGCCTTTAGCAGCGATTATATTTTGGCATGTTGTATTTTGTTTTTTTTTGCAGTAATTGTGATCAAGCTTGTGTCATTGCTTTTTCAATATTAGCGTGTTTTTCCTAATTAAAACTAACTTATTTCAATATTTTGTTACATCATAGATGCACATGGCTTCTATTGTTTGCTTGTTTGTTATTTATGTTGCCTTGTCATTAGCTTTAGAATGCATCCTTTAAGGCACACATGCTTCTTATTCCCCTCCTTTAGTTATCCCGATTTGGTTCCTGAAATATCTCAATCCCGGTTATTGCTTGATGGAACCTCCCATAGTTCCCCTTCCTCCTCTCATAGTTCTACATCTGAGGATTCTTTGAATAGGACGCCACAAAGAAAAAAAGGTATCAAGTCTTCTTTTGGGCGCCTCTTCAGCAGTAAGAAGGATAAAGTCAAGATCAAAGAAGGTTATGGTGTTACTTCACCAGGTTTGTATCTTATGTTATGAAATTAAAAGGCTTTTGCAATTAAATTATATGTTGCCAAAGCCATTTTATATTTTTTTACCAAATCTGGAATAACTATACATTAATAAAAATGAGCATATCTAGTAAAAATATGCTCAGAAAGACTTGCACAAATATTTTTTTAGCTTTTTAAGCTATAACATGTTTGTGATTCATAAATCTTATTTTAAATAAAAATTGGAATTACATATAGTAAGCAGAAGCAGTTAACCGAAACAGTGGGGTAACATAAAGAATAAAATTCTAAATGGGCTTCAATGATACATCGATATAATTTGAACTTTCAGTTTTACTTGGATAGCACTTTTAACATTATTTCTAGTTTCCTTAACATTTATAATCAGAAAACTCATTGTTTAAATTCATAGAAACAGATATTTCTTCTGAGCATCTTATTGCACATTTTTCAGTGTCAGAATTTAAACTACTTGATACAGAAAGGTCCCAAGAACCAAATGTACATGTTTTAAATTTATTGAAGAAAATGAGACATGAGCTTTTGTTAGGCCTTAGCCAGCTTTATGTTCCAAATCTTTATCAAGTTTCAATATGAACTAATATTGTGTTATTACAACATTTTCTAATTCTACTTTCTTTTTTTTACCATAAATTGTCTGTTAGAAAAACATTGTTTCTGTAAAAACTTATTGAAAATAAAATTTAAGTAATAACATTAAAAGAGTAAGAATCATGAAAAAAGATGAAAGTATTTTATGCATTTGATATTCTTGATAGTATAAATTACTAAATCTACTCCAATCTAAAGAAATCTAGTTGGCGAAGCAAAGCTTCTAAAAAAATTTAAACTGTTTTAGAAAAAATTTGATTTTGTATAATAAAATCACTTTTTTTTCACCATGTAAAAGCATAATTTTGTTGAGCTTAAGTTTTAAAGTGTTATTTAAATTATTTTCAAATTTGAAATTTGTTTATTTTAATAAGCAAAATAAGTTAGATTTACATTTGAAGTTAAAAAGTTTATGTTAAAAAAAATATTAGTAATTTGATAACTAAATACACACTTGAGTAAAACAAGATAGGGTCTATTGCTGAATACTTAAGCTTCACAATTTATTTCTAATTTTCAAACAATTCAATTGTTAAAACAACTGTGAACTGTCAGCAAACTGTGAAAAAAAAAATTATTATTGAAACCTGTACATGATTTGGTGTCACAACCTTCACTAAACCTTTTGCTTTAAACCTTCATCTGTTGGATTAATGGTTGAGAGGATTTAATTTGACAGAGGTTACATCATACTAAATATTTAAATTTACAGTTAAAGCTATAATATAAAAATTACAGAAAATTAAAAGTTAATGATTTCCAAATGTTTGACTAAAGCAACATCAATAGTAAGAGAATTTAGGTTTTCGATGTTGAAACTTTCCTCAAAAATTCAAGTTAAGGCATGAAATACACTGAAGAGCCAAAAAAAAAACTGGTATACCTGCCTAATATCGTGTAGGGCCCCCGCGAGCACACAGAAATGCCGCAACTTGACATGGCATGCATTCAATCAATGTGTGAAGTAGTGCTGGAGATAATTGACATCATGAATCCTGCATAAACCAGTGGGAGTAAGAGGGGGTAGGGATATCTTCTGAACATCACATTGATCAAGGCATCCCAAATATCCCAGCGATGTGGTAGATTTGATGTTTTACGGGATTTCCGATACTCACGGTATACTCGTGAAGTGGTCGCACGTGAAAATCCAAATTTCATATGTCCCATCTCCCGTACGCCGACTATGGCACCACGTTCCAACTCACTTAAATCTGTATAACCTGGCATTGTAGAAGCAGTAACTGATCTAAGAACTGTGCTAGACACTCGTTGTCTTATATACATGTTGCCGATCGCAGCGCTGTACTTTGATTGACTCCATTTGCATACTCATGCCTGTACCAGTTTTTTTTGGCTCTTCAGTGTGCATTTATAAATGATATGAAGAGAAATCAAACTTAAAGCTTCACTCTTCACCTCATATCATTCATAAATATATTTTATTAATTGACCTGGATTTTTAGAAGAGTTTCTATATCATCAAGATCAAAAATGTTATTGTTAATGATGCTGCTAACCCATATTTATCAAATATTTTTAAATAATTACTATTTTACTTTTCTGTTATTATAAAGTTTGAAATCTTAACTCTTGAATATGAAGTAATCTCTGTTTTACCATCCTTACCATTTTTCCTACTGATGAATGTGTGCCGTTGGAGCACTGATACGAGTATTGGTTTTAATAAATGAAAATAAGAAATTCCATTTAGGATTTTAAATCTTATTTTAATGAAATTTAATATTATCAATTAGAAATTACACTCTCAATTTTATGCTATTTAATATATTTTCTATTTAGGTGTTTCATATATTGATGCTGAAGCAACTGTTCAGGAGTCTGTTGGCATGACTGGTGGAATAGGACAAAAATCGGATCATGATCGTAGAACCAAGAAAAAGTAATGTAAATGCTTTGTTTCGAAAACAAAAAACTACCATATTTTTTATTTGACACGGGAAGCTAATAAAAAAATTCTTGTGAAATAAAGGAATAAAATGGACCAAATTAAACTTTTTTTTCTGTCATAATATTTGTGTCTGGAAATGACAGTCCTGTAGATGGTATGCAGGGGTCCGTCCAGACATTTTGTAAAAGGTCCATTTTTGTAAAATTTTAAAAAAATTACTCGTATTTTGTGAATATAAAATAAACGTTAAGTCACATTCTTTCAAATATGGTCAAGCTTTTGTGAATTTGTGCAAATAGGTCCGTTATTGCAAAAAAAACTTTTTCAGGGAGTTTTTAAATTGTAAAGACATACAAGATAATGCGCAACACAGTTAAATTATAATTAAATTTTAAAAAATAAACAGCCATTGCTGCTACTAAATTAGAGATGCAACATACAAATATTTGGTATTTAGCCTATACTGCTGAACACAGAATATTCATTTCGGACGAATGATGGAAGAAACGTCTGCCGAAGACAAAACTTAATTTGTTTACATCCATCTTTCTTGTTTTCTGCTCTAGGAAGGGTTTATTCGATTAACAAAATAATAATGAACATAAACAAATTTGTGAAGGGTCCGTTTTTATGAAAAGATATTTTGTGAAGGGTGTGTTAACGAATCCAAATTTCTTCTCAACAGACCCCTGGTGTGTATAACTTATTGTTGTTTATTGCCATAAGAGTCATTTCTCTATAATAGTTTTGTATAGCAACGTATCATGTAGTGAAATGCATGATAGTATCTTCATTAATTGCTAATATTCGTTTTTAAATGCAATGACAGATTGGTTGAAAAAGAATTTTTTTCCAAAATTCTTTAACAAAGTAGTGTGTATGTGTATTTTCCCCTTCTTAAAAAATTTTAATCTTAGCTTATTTAACTGGATCTGGGTTTACAATTCATAATAGTTCTTGGTGCTTGAATAAATTAGAAGTTGCTACTGTTTTTTTTGCTTATGTATGTTTATGAACTTGGTTTCATTTTAAGTAATTACCAACTCATCAGATATCGCTTTACCAAGTCAGACATAAATGCTTAGTTTTCTCTTTCTATGTATGTAAAACTCAGCTTATAATTGAACATTCAAAGCACAGATGGGCTTTTATAGATTTATAAAACAAATGTGTTTATTATATGTGTATCAGTTGTATTCTTGAAAAGTTTTTAGTTTTCTTTTTTATAATTATGTGTTTTCTTTCTCTGTTTCAGACATGAATTGTTAGGAGAATCTATGAAAGCAGGGACACCATTTGCTCTATGGAATGGCCCTACAATAGTTGCTTGGCTAGAGGTGTGATTATTATTTAAGTTTTTTTTTCTTCTTTTTCCTGAACCTATTTTAAATAAATAATGAGATAACGTGACTGAGCCATTTTTTCTGGTCTTTCCAATAGAGAGGCATTGCATTTGCAAGCTATCTTCATGTTAAAGATTTTATGTAATTTCTCAATTCTTGAAAATCTGATCTTCCATAGTTAATGTATTATTAACTTTTTTTTTAACTGTGGGATAATTTTAGTGTAAAGGTCAAACAAATTACTATATTTTCAAAATATAAATTTTTTCAGTTAATTTTAGTCAATTTGAAGATTATACAAAATTAAAATCTAACTTTATAAATCAATTTTCTATAAGCCACACACTACAAAGAATCCAACTTTTTGTTAAATTTTTCGTGAGAAGTGAATATTTAATGAAGTTCAAAATATATAGTTGGGTAATCTTGCACAATTGTTTAAAAATACATTTTTTGTTTTCAAAAGAATTCCTTTTATTTATTTTCAATTATTATGTTTTCTAATGTTTCTCAGTTTAAACCGAAATTTTTGAACTTATTTTTACTCAAAAGTCTTACAGTATGATACTTTTTTGCTAAATCTATCTATTATAAAGGAATCCTTGGAAAATTTATATAAAACTTAGTTGACCTAAGAATATCCAAGGGGATGCCTATAATTTACACTCCCTCTACTCTGGCAAGTTATTTTGCCAACAGTATGTACATAAAGGTAATGTAAAAAATTCAAGTTTCTGACATTTTCCACAATTATGGATTTGGAATAATACCAAATAGACTCTTCTTGCAACAATTTATTCTTCTCAATAAAATTTTCAATCATGATAAATACAAAATGTTCTTTAGAACCTTGGTTCAATGCCTTTGATTTATCAAATATCTGGAGTAGTCTTAAATAAAACATTTTCAAGTGTGCAGAGAAGTCTAAATGAGCCTTGTTAGAACTGAAAAGTGGCTGAGAATCTGTTAGCACCTTTAAATCTGCTAGAAAGCAAATCACATGCAAGGGAAGGGTTTCCTAAATAAGGTTCCAGTTTAAACAATGCTTAAATGTTATTTAATTTTTTCTGTTACTTAAATATTTATTTGAAAAAATTACAGGTTATGTGTGATTGAGTATAAATTGCTTGTAAATAATTTTTTTGAAAATTCTGAATACACGTTTAAGTAAACCAAATATACTGGATTCTATTTCTATTTTGCAAAAGAAATAAAAAAAATTTCCCTTTAGATTATTACACTTACAAAGTTCTCACTTGCAAAATTTTTGTGGCTGAAAAGAAATTATTTTAATAATCTTGGTTGTTCTCTTTCAAAAAGGAAGAAAAATATTTTTAAATGTTACATAAAATTCTAAAAACATTGATGAAACTACTTTATCTAACTTTAAAAAAATTAATTATTATTTTTAGTTGTGGGTTGGTATGCCTGCCTGGTATGTTGCAGCCTGTCGGGCAAATGTAAAAAGTGGTGCCATTATGTCTGCCTTATCAGATTCTGAAATACAGAGGGAAATAGGAATAAGTAATCCATTACATCGTCTGAAACTACGATTAGCAATCCAAGAAATGGTTGCATTGACTAGTCCATCTGCTCCAAAACCCTCTAGAACAGTAAGTATTTATTTTATATAATAGGTTATAAAAATCCAGAGGTGCAGAAATTTCTCCGAGCCTAATATTTCCCCGGAATATAGTTTTTTTATTTTGAAATTTTCCCCAAAATTGTAGAGTTTTTTTTTTTTTTTTTTTTTTTTTTTTTTTTTTTTTTTTTTTTACTATAACTTTTTCAAATTATCTTTAGAAAGAAGTTTGTATATTGTCAAAATATTTTGATAATAATTATCTCTTAAGCAATGAAAAAATTTATTTTATTTTCCACAACTCTTGAATAAAATAATGCATGTGTTAAAAATAATAAAATTCAAAATATATAGAAATACTAATTAAAGTTTTCACTCATAAACTTAGGTAATTCAAACTGAATCAAAAAAATCTACATACGAAATTATTTGTGCTTATTTTAGTATAACAGAAAATAGTATTTTTATTTAACAGCATAAATTGATGCAGGGTTACTACAGGCATTTAAAATGCAACTATTTTTGGCATGAGGCGACTATGGCTACTTTTTTTTACCGGAAAAGGTCTAAAAGAAGCAACTATTTTCAGGAAAAGGAGACTATTTGGAGACTTTTCTGTACTCCTAGAAATGTTTTTTTCTTCTTCTTTAAGGCATATTTTTTATTCGTTCAATCTGCACAGATTCCATTGTGAGTCTATTTCATTTCTCAATCGCCTTTTTAATGATTATTGCTATGAAATTCCTCATGATTTTAAAAAAGAGGGGAGGGGGAATTAATTATGATATTACGATGCGTGAATTTCAAATTTTAGTAATAACTTTTCATATGTATATAAACATTAACGTTTATATAAAAATTATCATATTTGCCAACAACTTGACTGAATGGATCATGGTATATGACAATTAAGTCATGAACAAAATTTTAGTCATACTTTTGATGAATTTTTGTTCTTATTAAGGCAACTATTTTCCTGCTTTAGGCAACTTAAAACAACTATTTTGTTCATTTTTTTTCTGTGGCAACCCTGTTGATGCAGCATGAAAATTATGATAAAAAACCAAAAGCCGATTTTGTAAAAATATGTTGAGATCTATAACAGTACCGACAAATCAGTCATAAAAATGGTCAAACTGAATGATCAAATGCGTGATTCAAATTCCGAGTGTTGTTATGTCGTATGTAAATATTTGTTATCCTTGTCCAAATTGTATTTATAATCAAACTAGGAGTGCAACTCATTAAAGTAAAAATAAAGATTAACTATATTCAGTATCATTTAGAAATGAATGCTTACCAAAATTTATGTTGTTGGTTATTGATGGTTGTTAAAGCATGATTGTCAACATTTACCATAATCAAGCAATTTTCCTTATAAATTAGCATTTTACTACATAACTTTTTTTTTTATTATTATTTGGATTTGTGGAATAATATTTTTACATTGTTTAGATTTAGAGATCATGGTATAATTAGGTAACTATAATCTCTGTTTTTCAGTGCATTACTTATGCTTTCGTAATATAAAAAATAAATAATTATAAACGAACATGCAATGAAGTCCCAATGGAACTCCTTTTAGTATTAAACAAAGCTGTAAACCAACAAACATTACTAATATTTTTTATTATTATTTGGATTTATAGAATAGTATTTTTACATTATTTAGATTTAGAGATCATGGTATAATCAGCTAACTATAATCTCTGTTTTTCAGTGCATTACTAATGCATTCGTAATATAAAAAATAAATCATTATAAACGAACATACAATGAAGTCCCAATGGAACTCGTTTTTTTATTAAACAAAGCTGTAAACCAACAAACATTAATAATATTTTTTTATTATTATTATTTGAATTTATAGAATAGTATTTTTACATTATTTAGATTTAGAGATCATCAGCTAACTATAATCTCTGTTTTTCAGTGCATTACTTATGCTTTCGTTATATAAAAGATAAATAATTATAAACGAACATACGATGAAGTCCCAATGGAACTGGTTTTTTTATTAAACAAAGCTGTAAAGTTGTAAACCAACAAGCATTACTGATGTTATCTTTTAAATAATTGAAAAATTCATAAAGTTTCTTCAATGTAAACAAATTCGTTTTAAGCATGGCATATTTTTAAAAAATTAACGATTTTTAGGGTTCAAGCTAAAATTGACCCTTAGTTCAATTGCACAAGCCGTTATTAGATAGACACATGCATATAAACCCTTCCTTTTATTGTAATTTAACATATGTTGTTCTACAACGGTGTATAGATAAAATATCACTTTGACATCTTTAATCGATATTTTTTTAAAAAAAATCTTAACTGTTCTAATCTTAACTGTTTAAAAATCTTAAACTGTTCTAATATCCTAAAAATAATCATTAAAAATTCTTTCAGAGTTTAGCATTTGGGGAAATGAATCATGAATGGATTGGAAATGAATGGTTACCTAGTTTAGGATTAGCACAATATAGATCAACTTTTATGGAATGTCTTGTTGATGCTAGAATGTTAGACCACTTAACAAAGCGAGACTTACGTCAGCATTTAAAAATGGTTGATGGTTTTCATAGGTAAAAGCTTTAACTATTTTGATCTTCTTATTTTATTATTATCATAATCTACACAATGTTTACTTTTGCACTTTTAGGACAAGTCTACAATATGGTATAAATTGCTTAAAAAGGTTAAATTATAATAGAGAAGCTTTAGAAGACAGAAGAAAACTTAGTGAGCATGAAATCAAAGGTAATGGTTAAACTTGCCTACCAAGCTGTAAAATGTGCATTTTTTCCCCAGTATAATTGAAATTATCTTTTAAAAATATATAATTTTTTATGCATATGAAGTCTTAAACCTTGCAAACTAGAATTTGCTTAATTGCTCATTTATTTGATCAAGTTTTGTCATTTACAATTTACAGTAGAGCGCCAATTATCTGAATGTTGATTTACCTGATTGTCCAATTATCCGGCTCGTTCAAAGACCGTGTATTTTTTCCCACCTTCTTCTTCAGAAGAAAAAAAGAATATCTGTAAGGGGTCCAAAAAAAAAATCTTTCTTTTTTTTTTCTTTGAAAGATCCTCACGTTCTTTCGGTCCAGTTTCAAAGTGGGTTTCAAGAAGTTTCTAATAAGGGAGCAAGTGAGCAGGTTTCTAATAAAATTAAACCTTTTAAACTTTGTAATATGCTATAATAGGTACTACTGTAATCGCCAATCTTAAGCCTGAAAAAATTATGAAGGAAAGTTACTTAGAAATATTCTCATAACTATTTTTTTTTTAAAGTGCTTATCCAGTTTTTTGGTTATCCTGGTCAGGTTTAATCCAAATAATCAGTGCTCTACTGTATTTGACTAAAAAAAAGTTTTAAATTATCTAAATGTAGTTTTATCTTGTGTTTTGCACTGTTGGAAATTTTTTTTAATCTGTGTTTTATACTCAATAAACTGTGTTCTTATTCTGCATGTATAGCATGAAATTATTATATAATTGTTTAAAAAGAAATTGAAAAAATTTATCTATGTTTGCAATATCCTTGTACCAAATATGAATGTGTAAAAATAATTTTAATCATATTCATTAGAAAAAATTGTATAAAATTATGACTTTGAACTGTCTTTTCACTGTTGAGCTTCTCAATTTATGATTAACTATCTTAAGAATTCTCCATGTGAAGAAAAGATTGTGAAAATGTTGAACAGTTATTCAAAATTTAATTCCTGTTTAAAAAACATTATTTTAGAACAAAATTTTGTGCCATTAAAGTGATTTTAGCATTATTAGTGTGAATAACTTGGAATTTATGTGGAAGAGAGGAAAAGTTTTCTTTAAGACATTATTTTATAACGAAATTATACCTATAAAGGCATTATTTTATGTGCAATGCAGCAGAAAATTGAAACCAATAGCAAATTGTAAACAAAGAAGAAAACAATGAAAAATATAATGATAACAACCGAAGTTGACGTCGTCAGAGGGTAACTGCCCCGGAAGTCATAAAAATAGTGCTAAAACTTTTCTATCCAGAGCACGGCAAATGTAAAGAGAATACAAAAGTAAAATACATAAGCTAATTACAAAAGGGAAAAAAAACTTCAAGAAACCTTCTTAAAAACATATTCCTTAGCCAAAGCCAAAAACACACCACATTCAGAAAATCACAAACCAAACTGAAATTCACAAATAAACATCACACCCCTATTTAGTGTACAGAAAGAAGAAAAAGAGGAAAGTAGGAATGTTGTTGCCATCTATTAGTAAAAAAGCTTAACTCAGCCACTCAGTTAAGTCTCGATCTGAAAGAAAATAAAACTAATAATTTTTAATCATTTAATTAATTTTACCTTCAGTATTGTAAAGATTAAAAGGAAAACCATTACTTTCAAGATAATTTAAAAAATTACTATTAGCCTCTTGAAAGTAAAATTTTGAGTAGCGAATCTAAATTTAGAACAGGGTTAAGAATGAAAAATGAGGTTTTTATTTTATTAGTTAAAAAGGAATCTAAATTGCTTTATTGCTATGGTTTCCAGAAAATATCATTGGCCCATTGAAGGTTTTACAGAATGGAAAACAAGGATTGTTGAAAGTGTGAAAAATAAATTAAACAAATTTTATTTTTATCCTAGTGGTACAGTTATTGATTATGATATGTTTGAGAAAATTTTAAAATAAGCTAATTATTACAGTTATTGATAAAGCTTCTATTAAGCTGTATTATGTGTAAATATTTTTTTTAAAAATTGATTATTAAGGAATATAAATTAAAGGATGACAACAAATTGGTAAAATGATTATTGCTTTTACTAAAAAATTTAAATTGAATCGAATTACTTATCCTTAATTATTTCCAATAGTTAAATTTCATAAAAATCCAGTTAAATTCAGGTTTATAGTACTAATAGTTACAATTTAAAAAATTATTTAATATTCTAAAAATTATTTTACTTAAAATTGAAACTGAGAAAATTATTGTTGTTAATAGTAATATTGATGTTTTGAACTTTATTGAAAAAAAAATTAGGTTTTTAATATTAATACATTTGATTTTGAAAATCTTTATACCAGTATACCTCATGCTCAAATACTCTGTTTGTTGTTGCATTTATGATACATATTTAATTAATAAAAATGTTGATAAAAGTTATTGGATTGATATTTGTAAATCTTTTTGAAGATGTTCTTTTTAATGGTATTGATTTTTAAAAACAGAAAATAGGAATACCATACGGAAATTCTTTTTCAGGAGCTTTTGCTAATATTTTTTTTGAAGCAAAGTTTCTTGAGTTTAATGATTTTATAGCTTTTAAATATTTTGATGATTTAATTGTGAAAATTATGATTTTATTTTTAATATTTTTCCTGAAGTTTGTTTTGAGGAAAACTAATGATAATTGCTTAAATGTTGAATATTTCGATTTTGAAATTAATATTGCTAATAATCAAAATGAAATTGGTGTTTATGATAAAAGGAAAGCTTTTAATTTTAGAGTTATTTTTTTTCTATAATTTTGATTCAAATTTGTGTAGTAATATTTTCAAAAATTTATTTTTTTCTCCACTATCTAGAATTAATAAAATTTGCAATAATGTTGAATACTTTCAAGAGGCTACTCGTAATTTTTTTAAAAGTAATGGTTTTCCTCTTAATTTTTAGAATATTGAAGGTAAGATTGAAGAAATGTTTAAAATTTATTAGTTTTTATTTTCTTTCTTTTAATAAGGGCTAGATCGAGACTTAACTGAGTTGCCCCAGTTAAGCTTTTCTACTAACAGATGGCAACAACTTTCTTGCTTTACTTTTTTTCTTTCTGCGCATCAAGTAGGGACTTGATGTTTCTTTGTGATTTTCTGAATGTGGTGTGCTTTTGGTTTTGGCTAAGGAATATGTTTTTAAGTAGGTTCTTTAAAAATTATTTTTCTTTTGACTTCAGGGCTGATATCCCCTGACTACATCAACTTTGGCTGACATTATTACATTTTTCATTTTTTTTCCCCATATTTTTCATTGTTTTCTTCTTTGTTTAAAATATTTGAGCTGCGTTGTTTTCAGATCTGTTGTCAACTGATAAATTTTTGTTCACTTTAATTAAATGTTCGCTATTTCAGATGTTTTAGTCTGGTCTAATGACAGAGTTATAAAATGGCTTGATAGTATTGGACTTCGAGACTATTCTGCTTATTTAATGGATAGTGGGGTTCATGGATCTGTGATAGCCTTGGATGAAAGTTTTGACCACGCAGCTTTGGGATTGGCACTACAGATACCTACTCAAAATACTCAGGTTTTTACTAGATGAATCTTTATAGTAAATTAAAAATTGAAATGTGAATAAACTATTTAATAAGTGGCAATTTTAAGCTGTGCATATGTGTATAAGATATTTTGCATGTTTTTCCTTTTTTAACTTATTTTATATAATTATCACAAGTTAGTGATTTGCACTGAACTTTCTATGTTTAGCCAGAGTCGAATCCAAATATAAATGAGACTTATATTAATTTTTTAGATAAAAGTTATTAAATTATGAAGTTCTAAAGTAATTTTTTTAATTGTTTGCTTCATGATTGAATATTGTCAATAATTGTAATTATTATTGTCACAACAAATTAGAAAGCATAGATTTATTTTCATTTGTGAAAAAATTTTATTTATATTTAAACGATGATAATGTTTTTATATCTTGAGATTCAAAAATAATATTTGCTAGAATTCAGTTGACAAAATAAAGACATCAATTAATATTTGAAGATCAAGGGAGGGGGAAACAGTTTAAGCTCATAAAAGCTTATTTTGAGAAAACTAATTTCAATGTTAAGATTTTTCAGGTGCAAGCATTTGATTGAAATCATAAAAATAAAAGTACAGTCGAGCTCGGATTTACCGAGGGAAATGAGAATTTTTGGTTGGATCAATGTTAAGTCTATGGAACAGAAGTCGCTTTTAACGAGCAAGACCCGGTTTTAGCGAGCAATATTTTTCTGTCTTGCAACCTTTTTTNATTTTTGAAAATGCGTCTTTCGATATTTAACTAAATATAGTTAAAAAAAATTCCATTTTACTTTTTAAAATTTACTACTAGAGTTGATTTCCTTTATAAGTCTTTTTAGCTGTGAAACATAAGTTCATATATGTTTACTTTTTTATCATTTAAAAAACGTTCCATTGTACGTTGTTCCATTGTACATTCTAAAAGTAGTTAAATTCGCAAGCACGGAGGGTTTTTATACATGGTTCCTATTAACCGAGATTTCCGATATCCAAGGTATTAGCGGTCCCAATTAGCTCGGATAATCGAGGTCTTACTGTATACACAAATGTTACAATTATTTATTTATATCCCCTAACAAACAAACTTTACAATTTTTAATTTTGAAAATCTTGTTGGACAAAAACTGTATTCTTCCTCAAAATTGGTCTCCAGACATTGCTTCCTCACTAATATTCCCATCATCTTTTTCACTATACTTTTATTTTTCTGGTTTGCGTATGGACAGAAACCATTTTTCCCCTGCATGGCCCACCTTCATTGTGCAATAACTCTCAAGGAGAATCAATTTTCCGTTTTATTCATTTGTTAAAACTTAGTAATCTTCAAAATGCAATAAGTGGCAATCCAGTCTTCGTTTGGAATTACTTTCTTAAAAGTGTTCCATCGTTTCAGTTAAGCTATGATAGCCGGGGTTAAAAATATCAAGAGTTGATTGTACTAACTCTGAATAATTTCTAAGATCTAGTAAGCATATTGCTAAAAACATATGTATGTATATATTTATAAACTTTAAGCAGTTCTATTAATTATATATGATGTATAAAGTGATGGCTTATTAACACACTAATTATTCAACAAATAGCAAAATGTTTCGAAGAATTTAAAGGGTTACATGAATTTTGAAATATTTTTTTTCTTTAATATTTCTTAATGTAATAAAAGAATAATTTATTCATCGAAAACATGGTTTCTTAAATATCTTAAACGGGGTTTTTTAAAGATAAAAATAGTGTTTTGTTTTTTTAAATTAAAGATACTCTTTTTCATTTATGTTTGATCATTTTAATCACTTATTATTTCTAGGTTAGGCAAATTTTACAAAGAGAATTCAACAACCTTTTGTTAAAAGGCACTGAAAGAAGACCAGATGAGGTATAATATATTGATTAATTTATGTTTTAAGATTATAGATCTGCTTAAATGTTGGCTGTTATGTGTTTAGCTTATCATTGAAAGCTTTATTTCCTCTACCAATTATAAATATTGTATGCTTGTAAATTTAGCTTATGTTATCAATAATCTTTTCTTTGAGCATTTTAAATGTTTTAACAACTATAGCTCTCATCTTTTTTGATGTTGAATGTTTTCCTGTGGTAGTTTTATGTTTAGAATTTTTTTTAAATAAATAAGAACCTTTCCCTCCTTTTTACAGACCAAACTTCTGTCATTTTAAGTCAACATGGTTGCCAATATTCTTTATTTTAAGTTTTTGCAGTAAAATTATCATATCTTACAATTTGCAATTAGAATGACCTAGAGATTGGAGTTGAATAGTTTCAAACAAGTTCAGTTGGTCTCTTAAGTGTTTGTAGCTTGGTTCAGTATTTCTTAAAAGAATAGATTAAGAAAAATTAAATAATTCTATAAAGTAAATACAAAGAGTATTGAAGCTTAACATTTTTGTTAGAAGTAAATGATAATCATATGGATCCTACAAGTATAATATTTAACAAATCTGAGATTATTGAATTTTTTACATCACTTCTTTTAAATCACTTCTTTCACTCCTTACATCACTTCTTTCAAATCATCACTCAATACATCACTTCTTTCAAATATTACTTCTTTTTTTTTAATAAAATAACTTCTCACTAAAAATTTTAAAATTTTTTATGCAAATGGTGGAAAGTTATTCAGTTAAAAATCCTATGATTCAAAATTTCAATTCTTATTGTTATTAAATTAAATGAGGTGATTACGCTTTGTGAATGTTGACTGCTCTGAACCAACATGAAAAATACGTAATGACTGAATGATCCAAATGTTAAGTTCAATTAATCAAAATCAAGGGTTATGGTACTGATCTATAAATCAAACAGCTGAAGGCCATTAGCCCGTCAGTAACAAAGATGATACTGCTTCCCAAGCAATGAAAGTAACAAGGGAAATAAAATTTTCTTTTGACTAAAAGGGAAAAAATTTGGCAATGGTAGTTGGTCCCCATGATCAGCAAAAATTTTTAAGGGAGAATCAGAGGGCAGGAAATGAAACCTGAAATCGAGAATATCTTACAAAATGCAGCAGGGTTACACGTGGGAGTGCAAGAAACCTTCCCGACCAAAGCCAGCTCAGTGTACGCACGTGCGGACCAACAAGTATTTCATTTGCGGTTGATTTTGTGCATACATGAGTTTTGTTATGCCACACTGTCACATACACCACAGCATATTTGTGCATATTTATTTATCATATTAAAAAATTATTTCTGCAAAAAATTCTATGTGTTGGTTTTAAAAACTATTCTGAAGCAATGTTAGCCAAATTGCCATCAACAAAACCACACAGATTGGTGCTCCAAATTCATTAAAGAATCTTTACATGACGGAAAAGTATATTTTTTCTCTGTACCTGTTGCAACTCTGCTCTGAACTGTACTAAATTGATTTTTTTTTTTAAATTGTTACAGCGTTAATGCGAGTTTACTCTGAAACATGTAGTTTTTTTCCAATATAATTGCTAAATTTGTGTCATTGATTTCTAATTACAATTCAAGAGGGAGAATTTCTGTTGCAAAAGCATAAATATGTTGCTTTGAAAAAGCATAATTGCTGCATCAAGTAGTTCCAAAGAACCAAACAGCCAACCATATCACCCTTACTAAAATCAATAAATAAAATAGTAATTTTATCAACATTCAGAGCGTTGGCAACTGAGAATTTCTGTTGCAAAAGCATAAATATGTTGCTTTGAAAAACCATAATTGCTGCATCAAGTAGTTCTAAAGAACCAAACACCCAACCATATCACCAGTACTAAAATCAATAGTGATTTTATCAACATTCAGAGCATTGGCAACTATGTATTTAAAGTTGTAGTTTGTTTTCATTTCTTTATTGCATGGCTTTGCATCCTTTTCTTATTTCTAGGAAAGACAACTTGCATATTCTTGATATTTAGCCATTACCTCTTTGATGTTGCTGTCTCATTTTGGGCTGCATTTATTGCTGCATGCATATTGTGCCTCAATTCCAATCATTATGTAACAATGTGACGGCACTGTTACCATTTACAGGCGGCCAAACACCCTACCCATACAGTGGCAGTACATCACAGTGTGCAAGGTGATCGCCTTGTTTGAAGAAGAACATAAATAATGATAATTCAAAAACTGTAAAATATATTCTGGTCAACAGTTATTTCGAGCAGCTGGCTGCTATATGTCTAATGCATGTATGTATGTACAAAGGACATTACCGTGTAATCGGACAGAAACACAAGGGCTGTGCAATTTCTACCTAAACGTGTAGAGTGCCGGCATTCAAAGCATGGAGTGATTGTAGATTTTGTTTTTTATTTGTGGTGCCTATCGAAGCTCCAAGATATGCCAAAAGATAAACCAAAGAACACGGCAAAAAGATACCTCTGAAAGTTTTCCAAGTTCCCTTTATGTGATTTTTTATTTATTATTGTATTTGCATGGGAGAAAGAAAAAAAAAACTAAAAATAATTAAGATCGGAATCAAGGGGATGGCAACTACTAAGTTGTTTTCTACCGTAACAATGGAATTTCATTTTCCACTGGGAAAAGTCTTAAGAAAGAGCATTGTTACATATATTGTTATGTCTTATATTTTCTATGTATACTGGACTAACTAAATATTATTTAAATAGTTGTTTTATTGTAAGCATTGAAATTTTAGCATGTGTGTATGTTCCCTATATGAGTTAATTTGTTTTAGTATTCAACAAAACTTGTGATTTCAAGGGTTTCCAATTTTTATACAAAAAAGTTTGTGTGCTTACTCAATTCAACGTTTCTCAATTTTGTATGCACAATAGTTGATTTTAAATTAAATCTAACAATAAATCAATTATGTTTAAATTTTTTTAAAAAGCAACATGATAGTCAATCAGAATGTTTAAAGTGGTAAAATTCTATTTAAATAAATAATTACACAATTAGGTATGGAAATAATTATATTAATGACAGTATCTTATCAGTTTTTCAAATACTTGTCAATTTAGATAGTTGTATTCATTTATATAAACACGAATTTAATGCTCGATAAGATTTAACACCTTAAAAACTATGTTAAACTTTAATTAATCGAACAATGAAAATCTTTTGTCTCCTTCAGACAAAAATATGTATGTTGGCATCCCCTCAACTTGTATGTTACTTAAATTATTTTTAATATGTACTGTATTATACCCTATAATAAAAGCAGCTATATATTAAAGTTAATTATTTCACAAATTTGTGTATCAAATGTGCATATTATTTTTAATGAATCTTTTTCTTACTCATCATCATTATTCTTAAGGAACAAATTGAATACAGCTATTTACTTTAATCTAGGTGTCCCAGTTATGAAAGGTTTTTTTAGATAATTATATCAACATAGTTCACCTTTATTGTAAATATGTTTTACTATTAAAGTTCATTTTAGATGTTATTTGGTCATGCAAAGTAAACAAAACTTAATTTCTTGAGGTTCATTATTTATTTTTACCCCACTCTTTTTTAAAAATTCGCTTTTTTGTTTTTGTCTTAGCAAAACTCATTAATAATTTTGAAATTGTTAAATATTTATAAAATTATTTTTCACTTTGACTTCAGTCAAATAATAAACTGCTAAATTTTATAATTCTAAATAAGTGTTTTTCATTGAAAATACTAAGTACATTTGCTAAAGCTTTATTTTGACTGAATTAGTATTTTCGGAATAAAAGTCAAATGTTCATTTTAGTATTAATTTTTTTTTATTGGCTTTTTTTAACTAATGTTGTATAATAAAATTAGTGAAATCTTATTTTCACTTTTTTTTCTTACAAAAATGCTAAAAACTTGTTTAACCTGCTGCAGTTTTATTTAAGCTTATTGTAATTTGATTTTATGATTTATTAAATTAAATCATACATATAGTTTTATCAAAGATAGAATAATATTTTTTTAAAAAATCTTCTGAAAGAATCAAAGTATGCCTAGCTTAATATGATTTTTTTTAACAATTGTAAATTCATTTTTATTCACAAAACTTACTGCATATTAAAAAGTAAGCATCTATCAAACTTAGCTCAAGAAGCTGGTTAATTACTTTTATTATGTGTGTAAAAACGAAGAAATAAATGACTTTACTCAAAGATTTAAATTACTCTTTAAAGTAAAGAAAGAAAATAAATCATGATAAAATTAAAACACAATATGTAAATATTTTCTGAAAGCTACTGTTTTTTTCCTAATTGTTTCAGTTTTCATATTTCTTCAGTGATGTTTTAATACTTTAAGAATTTTGAAAATTTCAATATGTAATTTTTCAAAAGTTATTTCTAATTGTTTAACTTTGTAATTTTAGCCCATTGACAGTGAATGCTATCAAATTTGTTATAAGAAGTAATTATTTATAGCAAATAATTCTCTTATTCGTCACAAAATATATTTTGCCTTTCTTTTTACTTTATTAGAAAGTCATATTTTCACACATATTAGCCAAATTATTAAATTAGGATATTTAAAGCTTCATACACAAATTACACCACCAGGTGTCTGACATACACATAATGGCAGTCTGTTTGTTTATCATGAGTGATTAAAAGCTTTTTTTGTTTAGTCATAATGGAAAGGTGAAGTATGCAAAACAGATAAAATTAGCTTAAAATGCTTTGTTGGTTAAATTTATATTAATCTGAGCAATTTAGGGAGGAAAAAAAATTCTTTTTTAACAAATTTTTTATTTTTACTGTTATGCTAAAATTAATGCCTCTCAAAAACCTACTTGTTAATAAAAACCTGTTATATTAAAATTGCCATCGTGAAAAAGTGTTTTTTGATATTTTTTTATAGTATGATATATATTTTGATTGTATAAACTGTTCCTGTTATAAACAATTAAATCATAGATATTGTATATTTTTTATATCTGCTTAAAATTTATTTATTGGCTAAGTAATGAAATTCTTCTTTAATTTGCTGTATGAAAAAAAAGCAACTGAAATTGTGCATTTGTGAACAGAAATTTGCAATACTAATTACATATTGAAAATAGTGCAACTGTAAAATATTAAATAAACATTAATGAAATAGTCAATTTTTAAATATGATTTATCATGTTACTAAGTGTGTGATATTAAGCAAACGCTACCCGAATTCTTATCTGCACATTAGATTAACTCTCATTGTAAAAGTTAATTTAAAATGTAATAAATTTTTTCTGTTGCATTTATAGATAGTGGGATGACCAATATCGATGGTTTATTAATTAATAACCCGAATTCTTATCTGCACATTAGATTAACTCTCATTGTAAAAGTTAATTTAAAATGTAATCAATTTTTTCTGTTACATTTATTGATAGTGGGATGACCAATATCGATGATTTATTAATTTAATAACAAGTCGCCAGCTGTATTTGTCTTTTATAATTATATACTGTATATCTATTATATATTGCTTTATATCTAAATTTTATGTCTTGAATAGTTAAACCATGTTGTAGCCAATACAGGAAATTTGCAAAAATATATAGTCCTGAATTTCTAGACTAAAAAAGCGGGCTAATTACAAAATATTTATAAATGAATTAGAAATAAAGATGCTTCATTGGCAGGCATTTTTTTAATGATTTAATTAATATCAAATCCTTTAGCTTTAAAATTTTCTCTGAAAATAATCAAATGTAAAGCGGACCATGACAAGTAGATAACTTTGTACTTGATTTTGATTTTAAACCAACTTTTGTTCATAGCTTG
The DNA here is from genome assembly GCF_043381705.1 of Parasteatoda tepidariorum. Taxonomy (NCBI): domain Eukaryota; kingdom Metazoa; phylum Arthropoda; class Arachnida; order Araneae; family Theridiidae; genus Parasteatoda; species Parasteatoda tepidariorum. The sequence continues at coordinate 46,750,503 of NC_092206.1, forward strand.
TTATTGATGGATCAAATATTTGCAAAGACCTCTTAATAAACCTCTTCTAAATATGAATAACTTCCAAATATTCCCTATAAATGAATGTACTCAAATGAAACTTGATCATGCTCCTGTATGGAACTTAACATTGTCTTTATTATGGTTTTACATTATTTTATACTCTTGTCAATTTTTATTTTTAAGCATTTTAATGCAATGAGAGGTTATAAATATTTCTTTACTTCAAAAACAAATTTCTCCTCTCTCTTAATACTAAAATTTACTACAAATGAAGATTAGATTATTGTTGTAATTTTAGCTATGTTATGACTACAGCAAACATAGTGACTACAATATAACTATTTTTAGATTAATTTTTCAGTTGCTTATTGTTTTATTCATATAGTAGTAAATTAAATAAGTTGATAGTGTAAATCAAATTATTTTAAATTAATAAGCTTGGAAAAAATAAGCACTAAATATAATCTTCTGTACATTAACAGTTAACCAAGAAAAATGTAATTTAACAGCCATTCTTTTTCTTTTATATATTGATAACACTCTATTTTAGTTATAGCAAATTAATCTACGTTGAATTTTGTTTCAAAATATTGTTTATGTACAACCAGAGGGTTGTAACTCATCTCATAACCAACTATCAAATTCTTATTGTATTGGTTTAATATGTGCATTAAATTTTCATATTTATATTGCATTGTTTTTGAACTGTTGTGATGAACTAATGTGCGATTTTGAAACAGATATACCCACTGCCAAATCTCATATTTAAAAGAGCATTGAAATGCAAAGATTTGAAAGAAACCACACATTCCCCAATTCCCAAGGGATCGAAAAACTCTGTGCTTTTTCTTGTCATTCCCATGTGTTAAAAGTGTTGCACAAACTTCATTTCATGCATATCATGCTCTGTTTGTTGCCTTTATATCTGAAAAGAGAAATAGTAGTTTTAGTAATATTAAAAGTTTGATTGCTGTTAAGAAATTTGCTTTGCACACTTTGCCAATTAATTGTAAGTTGTTTAAGTGTAAAATGAATAATGATATTTATGATGCTGAATCAAAAAAATTTTTATTCCAGCTTTAACTCATTCGAATAAAAGAAAAAATATCAATCTAAATAAAATATAATTTATGGGATTGAATTCATATTTATGTGTGTGTATATATATATAATGTTCAGATCTAGAAAAAGTTAACTAAAATGTATCACTATATTTTTCGAGAAGGGATAAATAATAATAGACTATATTCAAATCAAAAAATCCCTTTTCTCTACAAATGAAGAAATAGCTCCTATTAAAATCTCATATTATTTTTGGGAAATTTTAACTATCGAGATAAATCAGGTATAACAAAGGTTAGCAAATTAGTTAATTTCTTTAACAACTGAATTGTCAATGTTGAAATAAGATTTTCTTTTCCTTTTAACATAACGCAATTTATTTACATGTTTTAATTATAATATTTGTGAATATTAATGTGTTTAGGAAGAAAGACTTAAAATATTTGTTGCATATATATGAAACTTCATTAATAAATTAGAGATTATTTTATGTTAGTATGAAATCGTAATATATAATTCAATTTGTAGTATAATCTTTGCGAAAAATTTTATTCTTGCTGAAGGCCATATAAGTTAAAACTATTTGCAAATTAATTTTTGTAAATATTTCCAAAATAAAAGAAAGAGATTTACATTTGCCACCTAAATTTTCATTCTAGATTCATTGTTATATTTAGATGCAATTTGTAGCTTTCATATCATATTACATTATTAAATGGATATCATTATACATCATGGTGGAACTGTAAACCTCAATAAATGTGAATGGAATTTTAAAATAAATCAAAATAGTTTTAAGCATAAACCTTAACAATAAATGTTATTGCGATTAAGCTAACAGATGAGAAAATTTTACAAAACAAAATAATTATCGTAATAGAAAATACCTAATTTTTATTTATCCTAATGCTTCTAACAAATCATTTATAGATTTCATGTCACTTAAATTGCACAAAATGTCTTATTTAAAACCACGATCGGCAACTAATTAATTTGAAGGAAAAAATTATAACTATAACATTCTTTATATTGTCATTGTTTGTTAAATTCTATGAAACTCAAGGATGAACACACTCGACTCTTTTCAAGCACTTAAGCCTCATTTTATAGAGGGACTACTCTTAATCTTTTAACAACTATGTTAACCACTTAATTTTGACTCTGGGATAAAATAGCTAGTACAGAAAGGCATTCATTATTTAAACTTGATATCCTATAGTTGATAAGTGACTGTAGTTTTGTCATATAACTGTCAAAGTACTCTGAATGTACACTTAATTGGCATTTGTTCAAAGCAAGTTTTTGTCTCGTAGAAGTTGTATGAAAGTTGAATCACCCTCATTCGAGTGAAGAGAGCGCCTATCATCTTATGCTAATTATTTGTATGTATGTTGCGTGATAAGGCTCGCCTTCTTTTCCTAACTAATGACCAAGTGCTTCATCATCACAGTCATCTTTGTTGTACAAATAAGAAAAGAGCCTGTCTCCTTAAAGTGGCAGTGTATTATAGAAAGCAATAGAAGAAATTCACTATAAATTTGTCTTGCCTCCTTATTTCATTAACTTGACATTTTTTGGGCTGTTCACAGGATGGATATAACTGTGTAAATACTTGTATAGTATTTTTTCATGCCATAAAATTTTTTTGCATACATTTAAAAGATCCTAATCAAAGCTGTGTAAAATGGAAGTATTTGAATGTAAGTTAATGAAAGCAATTTAAAACTTCAGTTGTAACCATCTGAATGTTTTTTTATTTTTTCGAAATTTTAGGTGGTTAGTTATTTTATGAAAAGGTTATGCATGACAGTAAAATTTTACCCAAGATTTCTTCGCTTTCAAAGGTTTAAAAAAAATTTCAAAACTAATGAGCAACTTTTTTTAAACAATATGCTATACATATTGTTCTCACTTTATTTGCATAATTAGAAAACTTGGTTATTTAGTTGTTAATTTTGAATTCAATAAATATTTTTACTCAACGGCTATTATTAAAAAAGGACCCAATTTTTAAATATATTTTAACGTTGATAAAGACACATAAGCTAGAAAATATTTTAGCTAGTGCAAGTTTTGATGTACAAATTTATTTTGGAAGCTGCTGCATTATGAAGAAATACTGTACCTGAAAATTAACATAGCAATATTCACATTATTTTGTTCAACCTCTAATAGGTATTTCAAAGAACTAACACAAAACAAAATATAAATTTCTGAACACATGAATGAAATTCTAATATAAAAATTTATGAAATACAGTTCTTCCTTAGTACTTTTATTAAAAATATTTCTAATTATAATCAAAAGTTTAAAACTAAACATTCTTTACCAGTTTTTAAAAAAAAATTTATCTTAAATATAATGCAACTTTCATTATATTATCAATTTCTATGTATACCAATAGACATTTAATTAGTTACTTTAGTTGTCTATTAATATTAAGTAGAGCCTGATGAATCAAATTCATTGAAATTGAATTAATGATAGGAGTGTTGAACAGGAGGAAAATGACATATAAATGAGTAATATCAATAGTTTACAGCACTTTTTTACACAGGAAATATTTTGTTCAACCTCCTTTAGACCATACAAAAAAGAAACTAAAATAATGAAGCTGTAGTATAAAAACTGGTAGAAAAAGATGGAAATATTTACCTAAGGGTTCCCAGTCTCAGACACCGGTAATAGATCTATACACTAGGTTAATTATTTTTAAAAAAATTCCCATGATCAAAAAGTTGAGAACAAGTAATAATGGTTTGCATGATAAAACACCCCTACACCGGAAAATTTCTTCTTTTCCCTTCATTTCATGTCTCGGCACTGATGAAGATAATTTGAAGGTACAAATTATAAAACCAATAATGTTATCTAGAATATTTTAAATCTATATTCAGTCCCCTATTAGCAAACACCAAGGTAAAGACTACCGTTAAATATGAGAAAAACAAAAAATCCATTTCACACCTTCTGTTCAGAATAAGTTTTGATTTAAGATAAATTATAAAAATTTTTTAGCTATGTTAAATATGTATGAATATTATTGTTCAATTATTTTCATTGTTTATGAAGATGAAATCTTCATATTCTAACATTTGGGGGTCAACGTATCTTATGGTGAGACAAAACTGAATTTTTCCAGAAAAAAAAAAATTCTGGAAATTAAATGAATCAAAAAATAACTCTAAAATTTAAACATTTGGAGGAAATGCAGAGCCATATAGCATGCAACACACTGGACTCTTCAAATTATGTGTTTTTTTAATCTACATTAACTGTTAATTTTGTTATAAGATTATAAATTTAATATTCTATAACGTTGGATAGGTTTTTTTTTAATCATATATCCTAACATACAACTTTTAATAACATACAATTTTGCACAAAAATGATTTATTTTAAAATTAAAAATGTTGGACTGGAGAACACTATTTAAGATCAAGATTCTGCATGTTACACAACATTAGTGACCATGACTTCTGGAAAATTATTTTAATACAAAACTGTGCACAATACAAGCTTTTAGAAAATATAAAAGGATTTGCAAAAATGCTCAAGGTTTGCCATGGTAAGCATAGTTAAACAGTACTGAAGTTTAACATGCAAACTATCTTTTTGCTATATGCATGTTTAAATAAGCCAATAGGTTATAATCATTAGTGAAGGAACCATATGATAAATATTATTCATTATAACAAAAAGTTAGACATAAAAGCTGTGTAAAACAGTGTCAAATGTGGAACATACACATCTAGTAGAAAAAATCACAAAACTAGCTACATTGGCAAAATACTTTTTTTATTATTGTTTATTTACAGAACTAAAAGAAAAGTGAAAATTTTTTGATACAATTTTCGTTGAATTTAATATTAAAATTAAAACATAAATTCATACAATAATTGAAGTAACAATTAAATAATAATCAGAATTTTAAAAAAATTTGTAGTCAAAATATTGATGTAAAAAAAATGCAACTTATAAATCTAACAAAATTATTTACCTAAAATTAGTTTAAATCACTTTTATGCACAAGTTTCAGAGAAAAATATCTTAAAAAATTATTAACAAAAAACTTTAATTACAAAAAATCAGAAATAAACAATTTTGAAGTTTTCAGTATTAATTTTTTTATAACTTTTTCTTCTCCACTTTCCTCTAAAATTTTCATAACAGCTTTCCTCTTTTTGAAAATCTTTTTAAGTTTTGCACATTTATCATACTTTTGAGCGGATTGTAATTTAAAATAAATAGTATTATACAGCTCAATCAAAGCTTCTTCAGTTTTCACTGGTTTTATCACCATTGCAGTATTCTTTTTAACCTTTTCCTTTGGCTGATGAAGTAGGCCAAGAAATGTAGCAAATTTTAAGCGAGTTAGATTAATTATATTATCCCTGTCACTCTTTTTTTCACTTTCAGTGACACTTGACTTTTTCAGCACAGATATTTTTCGCCTTGCTTTTAAAAACATTTTATCAATGAGTCTGATTTTTACGGGAGTCACAGCTTGAAGTAACAAGTTTTGTGCAGACAAATCTAGATTTTCCCAAATAACTTTCAGCTCCTTTATGTCTTCGGCTCTTTTTATTCTCTTTAGCAGTACTTTTTGCTGAAAACAAACAGTAAGAAATATGAATAAATAAAATGCTATAAAACAGTGGGTGAGTTTCCTGATATGGTGCTTTTGAAGCTCACTCCAAGATGTTCTGACACTGCCATTCGAAAACAGACAAAAAAATTTTAATCTTAAGACAAGAATGAAGATATTCTATCCTTCTCTTATTGTTATTTTGAAAAAAAAGTTTTACATTAAATTGTTTTGAAAACAAACTTTTTATTTTAATAATAATTATTCAACAAAAAATAAGCACTCAAATAATATTTTTAAGCACTTTAATTAGGTAGGGTTCGAAAGTTTTTGATAATTGACGGTTTTAAGAGTCATGTCAAAAAAAAAAACTTACGGCATTGTTTTCGATAATTGTTAAAATTTTTGAACCATGTAAATCAAATGGCGTTTTCATACGCTACGGACTGATTGGGGTTAAATTAATTGTGAAAACATTGAATAGAACAGTGTCTTTCTGCATAATTCGTAGCAAAATACAACATGCTAAACGAAAAATCTAAATTTGGAAAAGGGAAAATTAAGCACTTTTTAAAAACACCCAATGAAAAAAGCACCTTTAAGGACCTTTAAAAAACGAAAATTGAAAATAAGCACTTTTTAAAAACGCTACGCGTGAAGTAAACGTGAATAAAATAATATGAAATAAATATTTAGAAATTGAGACTTCGATTGGTGCATTTTAAGCAGAAGGGTCAAACCAGATTCAATAAGAATGTTTCTTAAAATCGGGAATGTTTTTAATATTTTATTAAAATTTATTTTATTTATAAAATTAATTAAAATATTGATAAATGATTTATTTTTTCTGGAGTAATGATGCCATGTGTGAAAACTGTGAACTGAATCATTCAAAAAGTCAACAGTAAAAGGATTGTGTACTTTTCAAAAGTTGAAAGAATTAGAATTGAGCTCCAAAAGCTTCATATTGTGGAACTCACACATTGTATAAGTTAATATGCATACACATAAAATATACTAATGATCAACACAAGTGTTACAAAACAAAATTGTTCATTTCTCATAATCACACGGTTAATCTACATTTAGCTAGAACCTTGGCTATGATTTTTTAACTTACAAATCTGATTTCCACAACTGAATTCTTTTACCTGACCTCTATGTTTATTCAGATAACTTAGCATGAATGAGTGGCTTTTTATTTGCTTCATTAAGAACAAACAAAAAGATTGGTCATACATTTTTTAATTTTAAAAATAATGTATATTAATAGTGAAACCTCTAGGGAGCTAATTGCATTCTGTCCAATCAAACCTTCCGTTCCACAGTAAAATTGTCATTGTTAATACAGATTTGGTTAAATACATGGGTCAAATAGAATGGAATTTTTAGTGGGAATTGTTAAAATTTAAAGTGTCATTTCAACTTGGGGCGGGGGGGGGGTCTTATAACCTGTGTTGTCCAGATGAAAAGATCAAAAGATTCTGCTGTCTGAAATATTTCACATGAGCAGTATCATTTTCTTTTTTTTTCTCTACAAAGATAAAGGAAGGTAACAGGAGAATGATTGATATTTTAATAGTGAAATAGCTTAATATTTTTAGCTATTGGTAAGGCAAAAAATTTACACGCTTTAAGATGGTCGAAATATGTATATACATAAAGGGGGTGAACAAAATAACATTTCAATAATAATTCTATAACTTTAGAAGTGTTTAGATAATGTGATTTTTCATACTTATCAATGAAGTTTAAAGCTTTTCTAAAGGCTTGAAGGACCAATAATAAATAACAAATGGAAAATAGTGTTTTAGAAAACCATATGCCAAAAAATGTAGCAATAAATTTGTAAAAAATTTTTTGGTTATTATATGCAATGATTGCACAATATTTCGTAAGCCTAGCTTAAATATTTATGGAAATTTGGACAGTTTAGTAAAAACATTTTTTCTTTTTTTTACTGTAACTAAAATATTCAATAAAATTTAACAAAATTTTTGCATCAAAATTTTAAAAAAAAATTGCTGAAAACTGTGCAATATATAAGTAATTACAGTTGTTCTTTTATATGACGCACACGATGAAAAAAAAGACTTTTTTTTCAAAATTCTGTAGTGAATTATATTTGACAAACAATAAAAAAATCCAATTCGAATATCTTAAAAATTTAAAAAGTTTCAAGCAATTTTCTAAGTAGTCTTTGTACTTTTTAAAAGAAATTCAAAATCACAAGGGGTTTGTTACAAATATTATTTTGTAACACTAGACAAAATTAAATAACAAATGATAATACCTTACTATAAACATTTATACACCGAAATATGATTGAATAAAGAAAGAAAAAATGCGAAAACATACTTTTATGGGGGATGATCCCCAACAATGCTGGAATCATTTTTAATAAATCTAGTTTAATAATGCAAAACAAAATTTGTAGAAAACACCTGATCATTTTGAAATCACACCATATCGTTTTAAAAAGCACGAAATTAGAAAATTGCTTGAAACTTCTTTAATTTTTAAGATATTCAAACCTGACTTTGTTTTATTAGTTGTCAAATATGATTTGCTACAAAATTAAGAAAAAACAAATTTTAATTTGTCTCTTGCATGCACAGTATAGAAAAAACAATTTAATTATTCATATCTTGCACAAATTTTAAAAAACTTTTTTCAAGTTTTAATTTGAAATTACTCTAAAAAATTTTTTTCATTTTATTGAAAATTTTTAAAGTTATAACAAAAAAATCATAAGACAAAAAAATTATTTTTTTTACAAAACTGCCCAAATTTCCATAAATATGCAGATTAGGTTTATGAAATTTTGTGCAATTAGGGGCTGTTCAAAAAGTACGTACATCCCGAAGGGGGGAGGGGATTTGCTATTTTNAGGTCGCCAAAGTGGTCTATATAGACCCCCAGGGGTCTATTTAACATAAGCGGGGGTCGATCTGAGTCAGAGGGTCGAATGGGGGTCGGTGATCCGAACCGGAAGGGTCGATTGGTCGAAGGATTATCAGTATTTTTCAGATATGTGACAATTAGAAATAAAAGAAGACTTGGAAATATATACAGGTAATCTTCAAAAATTGAGCGACGATTTTAAACTGCGTTTTGTTGATTTGGAAAACATTGACATCCCTGATTGGATTATTGTGCCATTTTCTGCTCAAATTGAAAACGTGGACATCAACCTGTAAGATGAGCTTGCTGAATTATTATGGGGATTTGAAGCAAAAATTTAGCAATAAAAATTTTTAGAAATTTAAAAATTTAACAATAGGCAAATTTTGGACAAATATAAATATAATGCAAAAATATGTAAGACTTTACGAAATAGCTCAGCCATTTATGATAGCATTTCCAAGTTCCTATATGGTTGAAGCCGGTTTCAGTCACGTAAATTCAATCTTAACTAAGAACAGAAATAAATTAAATGTGGAGTTTCGAGGGGATTTAAGATTAAAATTGACCAATTTTGAACCCAATATAACGAATCTTGCAGAAAAAAAACACCAGGCACACCCATGTCATTGATTAAGAAGCAATAAATCCGTAGTTACTTTACTTATTATTTCTACTTACTTATAATTACTTATTATTTCATAAATATTGAGGTATTTATATTTCAACATTAATATATTTTTCATAAAACTATTGTTACACTTTGTACTATTACTTTAATAAATGCTCAAAATCATTAAAAAAATGCTCAAACACAGTATCTAATAGAGTTTTATTTTAATTAACAGAAAATTACTTTTATGGGGGTCGATGGAGATTTCGAAAAATTATGTAGGGGTCGATGATCAAAAAAGTTTGGCAACCCCTGAATTAGGGGCTGTTCAAAAAGTACGTACATCCCGAAGGGGGGGAGGGGATTTGCTATTTTGTACGGTTTTGTATGATGGGGAGGGGGGAGGTATTATACAAAGTACGTACATAAAGTTGGGTGTTATTGTTTAAATAATTTAAATTAATAAATTATATTAAATAAATATTTAATTTTATTTAAAACATAATTATTTAAATTTTTATGAAAAAGGGGGTAGACTAATAAAATGTACGTACTATCGGTTATGTACTAAGGGGGGAGGGGGTTAAAATTTCTCAATTTTTGTGTACGTACTTTTTGAACGGCCCCTTATCACATATAATAAACAAAACAATTGTTGCAAATGTATTGCTACAATTTTGGGCATAGGGTGTTCCAAAACTATATTTTCCGACTGTAATTTATTGTTGGTCCCTCAAACCTCTAAAAGCTTTAAAGTTCATTGATAAGTATGAGAAATTGCATAACATAAGCACTTCTAAATTTGTAAAATGATTCTCTAGGTATTTTTTGAGAAAGATCAAAAAATGTGTTAGTATATAAGTGTTTCCATTATTTTGTCCAACTACTGTGTGTATATATACAATGGTGGCCAAAAGTGTGGACATTTTTTGAAATTTTCATGTTTTTCAACTTTGTGTGCATGTAGAATATTTTAATTTTCACTTAAATACAAACGTTTATATATCAAATTGAAGGTAATTTAATGTAGAATTTAATAATAAATACAGTATTACAAAAAAAGTTATGCTCATTTTAGTAGAACAAACAAACACAAATTGTTTTCAATAAGGACGTGTTTTGTAATAAAAGCGTACTAGCCAATCACAAACACTGTTTTTAGGATCAATCAAATGTCTGTAACTATAGTTTAGGTTATTTGGATGGTAAAAGAGTTATTGTTGTGGAAATATTTTGCGGAATGATGCATACTAGTACAATTAAATAGAGTATTGCTGTTTTTAAATATTTAAAGTCCTTTTTTTAAATTAAACTAATTTTAAACAATGTCATCAACAAGAACTAATTGGACATCTACAAAAAGAAGCCGAATTGTCATATTGAGAGAAAATGGCCTCGATATGCTGAAATTGCAAGACAAGTTGGTGGTTCAGTTACCTGTTCTGGTGTACGAAAGTTCTGTTTACGTTATGAAAAAACGAAATCAGTGGAAAATAAAGCCAAATCAGGCCGAAAAAAATTCATAAGTGCTACTGCCGGTAGAAAAATTAAACGGCTATGCCTTCAAGATAGAAAAATTTCATCAGATGCCATTAGATGTGAAATGAATGCAGCGGGTATTGCAGTAAGTTCAAGAACAATAAGAAGAAGGTTATCAGGATTTGGACTACAAGCTAGAATTCCAAGGAAAAAACCCTATTTAAATCAAAAGCAACGCGAAAAATGAATTAAGTGGGGAAATTAACACATTAAATGGTCAGAAAATCAATAGAAGCAAGTAATCTGGAGCGATGAGAGTAAAATATCGCTCTTTGGTAGTGATGGTATAAAATATGTGAGGCGTTGAGTAGGTGAAGCACTTCATCCTGATTGCATTGAAGCAACTACAAATAACCCAACAAATGTCATGATTTGGGAATGTATGTCTGCAGATGGTGTGGACCGAATTCTAGTGATTGATGGCATCCTTAATGCCAAAAAATACATCGAAACTGTCCTGAAACCAAAATTGATACCTTCCATCAGGGATCTCTTCCCCAACAACGCACCATTTATATTTCAGCAGGATTCAGCTCCATGCCACACAGCAAAAGTAAAATAAAGGCATAGATATATTACCATGGCCAAGAAACAGCCCNTGATACCTTCCATCAGGGATCTCTTCCCCAACAACGCACCATTTATTTTTCAGCAGGATTCAGCTCCATGCCACACAGCAAAGGTAAAATAAAGGCATAGATATATTACCATGGCCGAGAAACAGCCCTGATCTCAATCCAATTGAAAATTTGTGGCGACGTTTGAAAATTCTTGTACGAAAAAAATAACTATCCAATAAAAGACAACCTATTGAAGCTATAACTGATTCTTGGCACCATGTGATTACGAAAGATGAACTCCAAACAGTCAGACGCTGTGAAGCTGTCTTAAAAAATAAGGGTTATCCTACTAAGTATTGATTGTGTAAGTATCACTTTAAAAAAATGCAAATCAAAGATAGATCTTACTATCAGTTGCATAACTTTTTTTGTAATACAAAGATTGTAATACTATATTATTAAATTCTACATTAAATTACCTTCAATTTGATATACAAACGCTTGTATTTAAGTGAAAATTTATATATTCTATAAGCACACAAAGTTGAAAAACATGAAACTTTCAAAAAATGTTCACACTTTTGGTCACCACTGTATATATATATATATATATATATATATTCAGTGGAAAAAAAGTGTTTGGTTTAAAGAGAGAGAAAATTTCATTTTTGGGCATAAATGATTGTCCTATTGCAGGAGTGTCCACTTCGTAGAGAGGGAGAGGATACATAAGGTACATTTATATTAATTGAAGAATCATGAAGAATTAAAAAAATGTCTGGAAAAGAAGAGTTCATGTATCACTGTATATATACCAGAGCTCGAAAAACCGAATTCCCCGCGGGCGAAAATTCCCCGCGGACAACAAATTTCTCTAATCCAACGTCCGCGCGGACGGCCATTTTCCCGTTAATGTTCGTGATACATTTTCAATTTTTGTTATCTTACAAGAGTTTAGCTCCTCACTTCTAAAATGACCCTCTAATCTAGAAATACAGCAACATACTGATCATGGTGGAATTAATGTTTTCTCTGTCTGGGAGTATTGCAGCGGTTGAAGGAGGTTTTTCAGCAATGAACTTACAAAAAAAAAACACATTACGTACTGGTCTTAAACAAGAAGCGTTAAACGCAATTATTAACAACTACCTAAATGGAAAACCCCTTCCAGATTTCTGTGCAGAAACCTCTGTTAATCATTGGCTTGATTGTGGAACTGGCAAACGTCATATTTGATTCATTTAGAAAACGCAGTACCCTCGGATAAATTGACATTCCAGATAACTTGACCTTTGTCATTTAAATTATTTCATAAAAGAAATACTAGGTTTTACTATTAGTTACCTAGTATTTCTTTTACTGTATAATGTAATCCTAGTAACTACTAATTCATTGAGGAAATTTATATAAATGTTAGCAATAAATAAGAGAATTATATTTTTATTTATTTAGAAGCTACGGGTTAGTTTCAAAGGAGGACGGGTACATTGTTGGACAAGCCGTCCTCGGGGACGGGTAAAATTTCTGAGTTTTTTCGAGCCCTGATATATACATTACAATAAACTGCTAATAAATTTAAATACTTACAGCTTTTGAAAACTTTTGCTGTTTCTCAGAACTTGCTTGCTGTTCATCCTGTAAATTTAATAATTTTAAAAATTTGAGATATTAAAATAATTATAAATTTTATTAATATCTGAACCACCAATAAAAGTGTAATAAAGAATTTGTAACTTTGCAACAGATAATCATATATTACATTTATAAAATTATTCAAATTATTTTATATGAATTTTAGTATTATATTATATAGAATGTGTTATATTCAGACGACCAATCACCATAATTCAGATACCAATCTGTTTTCTTTGTGCCACCTGAGGAAATTTCAAATGATCAAAATTACATCTAAAAAACAATTTTTTTTAATCACAAAATTTTTTTTTTCCATTATTAACTTACTTATCATTCATTGTTTGGACAAAATTGAAAAAAAAAACCATAATATTTACTAAATGATAATTAAATTGCCTTGAAATGAACTATTTAAATTTTAATTTTAAATTTTTAATTAAATTTTAATAAAAAAAAAATTTTAAATTAAATTTTTTAAAAAAAATTAAATTAAATTTAATTAAATTTTTAATTTTAAATTTTTTAAATAAAAATTAGATTAAATTAAAATAAATTTTTAAAATTAAATTAAATAAATAAATAAATTTTTAAAATTAATTTATATAACGGTTAAATTTTTTTTTAAAATGTCAAAACATTAAATATTTGACAGATTTAACATTAGAAAAAAAAATATGTGAAAAAGCATCATGATAAGATATAATGATTACAAAAGATTCATACCTTTTTAATTTGCTATTTGCAAAAAGAATGGCAAATACCTAGGCAATTATATTTTGTAAAAATACCCTAAATAACATTAAAAAAACTGCCTTGACTTTTGTCACCTTTGCAAAATCAATGACCCTAAAAATCACAAACTTATCACTTGTACATATTTTAATAAGGAATTAAGAGTAATTCCCTTAAGTTGGCCTTTTGTTTGAAATAAATAATAAAAATTTGAAAATAAAATGTTTTTAATTTGTATCCAACAAGTTAAATGATCCTCTGCAGAGTGATCCTCTGCAGAGTAACACTGATTTAAAATTCATTACCTAAGGTTGAATTCTTTAAGGATTGCACAGAATGCAATTAGTGCAGGATTTGAAATCTGCTTAATAGTGTCCTAAAAAATAGTACACTCTCTACATTGATCAAAAAGTATTTTTAACTAATCTGACACAAATAAAAATTGAAAGAAGGATCACTAGGACAACTCGAGTTTGTGAGACTTACATTAAACTTCTTGCAAACACAAAATCTCAATCAAAAAATTTTATGCAAGCAATTCATTGACTACTTTCTACATTTTCCTCATGATCGAATTGTGATGAAATTTGTTCAAAAATCAGAGTTTTTTAAAAGTGTTTAAATTTTTATAAAACTGATTATTAAACATACCAGCTTTCTTTTAATTTAGCAGGGAGGGTTTTATATAAAAAAAATCAGTTATTGACCTATCTATCTTAATTATCTGTGTTTGAAATTTTAATTTTTCTTTTTTTTTAAAAAAAAAGAAAATACTAAAAAGTAAAGATATTACAGGATTGTGAAAAATATTCAACAAACGGCATTCATGTATATAGTTCACACAATTCCCTAAGGTGGAAACGGTTTATAAATTTTTGGCGCTAGAATTCATTCTATACTTCGATGCTATTTTAGACAAACACAATTTTAACTTGAATACTTACAGATGAAGTTGATTGAGCTGTTTCGATATCTTCCATGATACTCGATTGCGGAGGTTCTAAAATTTCTACTTCAGATCTTTCAACTAGCTCTAAAATAAAAAATGATAATTATACATTGAAATAAATTTAAATCAAACAAGTATATTTATTATTTTTACAATATAAAAAATTATATCATGAAGTCCAGCTGAAAAAAAAGAATAATCAGTGATACCATTCAGGCATCGAATATGTAACTAAAAATTATTGAGAATTATTATTTGATTATTTATTTTTTAATGGATTCATTTCATATTATTTGTTGTTATTCTTAAATTATGCTAAAGCTGATATTTCATATTTAAATTTATCAACATGCAATTAATATACAAATTATTCCGATTTCAGTGATACTTGTTTGATACTATCTTTGGCATATTCTTATTTTAAATGATTTAATCAGCATTATGTCTTAGTACATATCAAAAATAATAGAGGGTGTTTTGTTATCTTTTGAAAAGATTAGTTAAATTTGGTGTTTTAAGGCAATTGATACACAATTTTGTTTTTAATTCTTTATGAAAAAGTTACTCAATCAATTAATGATCACATTTTTTCGTTTAAAAAAATTGTATTTTTAAAATTAAATTTCTCAGGAATTATTCGACCAATTTCGCTGAACTTTAGTATTTTGCCACTTAAAATTATATATACTTTTTTCTTACTGGCCTTTTTTTTTCAGTTTTCTTCAAGAATACTAAAATATAAAAAATTATAAAATTTTTCAATAATTTTATAGATATAAAATTTAGACTTGTATAAATAGACTTTTGGAGAGGGTGGCTGAGAAATATTTCTGGTAGCAGTAAAAAAGGTTTCAAGAATATTGCAATAAAAGGGCCCCATATCTTCTATGAGTCTTGCATAATTCCAAAAATTAGAAATTTGCCTACAAATAAGATTTATAAATACAATAAGAAATAAGAAAAAGATTTATACATACTTCAGGAATGGGTAATTGCAAAGCTTAGTGTCATCATAACCTATCAATTCATTTTATGGCCACAGTTAATTGTTTTTTTTATTTATTTATAAGTATTAATAAAACTATGCTAATTGTTTCTATTTTGGAAAATAGTTTTAAGATTATAACTGCTTTAAAAATATGAGACAAAAGGTTTAGTGAAGAAAAAGACTCATAAACTAGACATCCTGTATACAAAAAAGGATATATTATTTATTTTTAATTAAAAAAACAACTTGAATTTGTATCTAAAAGTAATACTTTTGCAAAGTTTATTAAAAAAATTTCCAAAATACTTATAACAGCAGGTTATAGGCTTATGGAGGCAAGAAAAAGACTGCTTCATTAAAGAAAATTTACAAATTATAAATATAGTTAAAAAAAATATACCAATTTGGAACTAGTGCAATTTTGGAAGTCTACACATTAAAACATTTTATCAGAATATATTAAGTACATACAATTTTTTGATCTAAGGCAATAAAAATCTTAAATTTATAAGGGGTTTTTTATAATAACAATACCTCCATGATCATCAGCATTTTCAAGAATCATACTAGCTTCATTGACTGGTTCAGAATAGCCATTTTGATCACCTTTACCAGAAAGTAAATTTCAGTCAAATATTGTAGGCAGAAAATCCAATAAAAATCTTAAATTTATAAGAGATTTTTTTATAATAACAATACCTCCATGATCATCAGCATTTTCAAGAATCATACTATCTTCATTGACTGGTTCAGAATAGCCATTTTGATCACCTTTACCAGAAAGTAAATTTTTGTCAAATATTGTAGTTAGAAAATCCAGTTCTTCTTTGGGCAAATGTCTTGGCCTTAAATAAATTAAAAATATTTTTTATATGAAATATGTCAAATCGTTTTACAATGAATTACACTATTTTCTACATGTTTGAAGAAAGGCATTGAAAAAGAATGAGTAGTAAAACTTACTTCACATATTCAGAATCTTCAAGATTGATCCATGATTCTAAATCTTCGGGCAGTTCTAAAGGTTTAGACTAAGAAATAAAAAAGAAAATTGAAAGCTATGAATAAATTAAATTTATAAATAAAAAGATATAATTATTCATTGATTAACATCAATGAACAAAAATCCTTTCTAACGAGCCCTGTAGCAGAATTTTTTCGAGCTATCTGCGACTAATCTCTTTAGCACAAATATCTTTTCTGCAAGATGCTTTTAATTATAACAAACATGTATGTTACTAAT
The DNA here is from genome assembly GCF_043381705.1 of Parasteatoda tepidariorum. Taxonomy (NCBI): domain Eukaryota; kingdom Metazoa; phylum Arthropoda; class Arachnida; order Araneae; family Theridiidae; genus Parasteatoda; species Parasteatoda tepidariorum. The sequence goes on from NC_092206.1 coordinate 46,767,319, forward strand.
TGTAAGTAACAAATACGCTGTGTTTACAAAAAAGACTATATAACTTTTTTAAATTGAATAATTTTTTTATTTTAATATTATGGATATTGTCACATTTTGTTGGGAGAAAAACGCACAAATTATTTGTGAGCTTTTCCAATTTATTAAATTATGTAAATAATCATCACAATAAAAAAAAACAATTAAAAATCATGAAATCCATGGTTGTAATAGCTGAAAAAAAGATCCGACGCCGAAATCGCGCAAATCGGACTCCTAAAACGCGTGTTTCGTTTCAAGATTAGGCTGTTGTAACAAATAATGTCGTATAAAAAATATCGGATTGAAAAACTATGGAGAAATCAATAGCAATAACAGTAAAAAATTCGACAGAATTATAGCCTTAAAAAGTACTCAAATGCACGATTCGAATTTTCCATATTGTTTGAAATATATCGGGATATTTAAAATTAACGTGAAAATCAATATCAATAACTGCCGAAAATACAATCGAAAAATTACATCGATTTACGATACTATCGATATAAATTGAGCATGTCAAAAAGTGATTATTTAAGTGCATGATTCAAATATGTGTAAATTTTTGTAGAAAAGAAAACTGAAAATTTTTACTTTTACAAAGAAAAATCTTTTTGCAAGAACTCTGTAACGTTCTGCGACAATGTCGCCGTGTCGCTGCTATTCTGCCACGGGGCTAACGAGCAGTGTTCTTACGACAGAACCTTTTCTTACTCATCTATCAAAACTCCCTAATAGATACAACTTGCCCATCAAAAAAAAAAAATAATAAAAATATGTATAACCATTATATTCAAGGATAAACAGTAATAAAGACACTGTTTGTAACAATAAATTTGAAAAAGTAGCCTTGGGTCCCACTTGAATTACTACATTTATAATGTATTTTTACTTAATTAATAATGATAATTATTTTTAAAATGCCACTAAAATTTTGTAACTTTTAAGATAAAACTAAAACTAAACTAAAACTTATAAGATATTTTTAAACTGGGGCTATTGTCCTTTCCTGAAAGGTTATAGGTTCCTAATTAGCCATTATTACAAAAAGATTGAGGAAAAAAGCAAGTATAACTCAAATGTGCAGATGTACGTTGTATGAACCTACTGTTCCTTATTTGCTCATATATATGAATTTCAGTATTTTGAATTATGCATTCCTTTTATGAAGTTTGTTTTTAATAAGTTTATGCCTCAATTGTAAAAGTATCACTGACAACTGAATAAATAAAAACTAAAATTCAGGAATTGATTTAATGAAGAACTAAAACAAATATGCTGCTAAAAAGTATGTCATTAATAGCTACTCATTAGAAATAAGGAAAAGGTTTAAAGATTCCAGTACAAAAATGTAAACTGAACAGCAAGTAAAACAATTTAAAAGTGTTATAAATAAATAAAGTGTTAATTTCTTTATAATTATTACAATTTATGGTGTGTTTCCTAAACATGCAACTGTTTCTTGACTATATTATTGCAATTGGTAAGATATGCTAAAAAAAATATTGTATTAAGTAAATTAGTTGGTAATAAAAACAAACATATTGCTTCAAATTTAATAAACATTTAAGCTGAAATTAAATACACAATTATTCTTTGGAATGCACCCTGTTAGCATTTATCAGTATAATAGATTTAAAAGCTAAAAAGTTGCTATAGTCAAGTTCTGAGATAAAAAAAAAATTATAAAGCAAAAAAAAAAACTTTTATTTGTTATACAGATATTACTTTTAAAACATTCACTATTACGCAATTAATTAATTTTAAACAGATAGGTTAACAAGATTTTACAGTCAAATTCAGGACAAAAAAATTTAATACAATCAGAGAAATCACAACATGTGGCTCATATTCATTATACTGACATTACCATTAAAGCATTTAACATTGTTTTAATCTCCATTTTTAAATTCATAAATTATGTAGTTTTTACAGTCAAATTTAGGGATATGCAATCAGAGAATTGTGATGCAATAATTCATATTTAATGTACTGATGCTACCCTTACAGCATTTGTCATCATGCTAATCTCTATTTTTAAATTCAGAAACTAAATAGTTTTTGTAGTCGAATTTAGGGACATAGAATCTGGAGCAACTAGAGAAATTGCATTGTGATAACTCATATTTATTGTATTGATATTATCTTCATATTAAGCATTCATAAATATGTCATTACTTTTTTAATTCAGAAACTAAATATATTCCAAATTCTAAAGAATTTGACACAACCAGAGAAATCACATTGCAATAACTCATATTTATATAGTGGTATTGCCAATTGCAACATTTACCAACAAAATAATTGCGATAAAATTGAACTTTCAAAAAAATTATATCAATTTATTCTAAATTATCAAATACAACATCTAAAAGACATAATGTTGACTTAAAAGATAAAAATCTTTACCCATTCCCATCCTCCTTGTTTCAACTTTTGTCTCCATGCATAGATTTTCTTATAAGCACTATAAATTTGCACTAGCAAGCCTCTGAATACAATGCTAAAAATTAAAATAATGATCAGGTTTGAACAATAGCTAAATTATTTAAACTTTTGCAAAAAAATAATACTTTTTTATATTGGCTAGGAGCCTATCCTCATTAACCCCTAGGAGCCGATCCTCATTAACCCCTATAATTGCTTCTCAATTTATCACTGATTTTTTTTCTTAAATTTTTTACAAAAACATACAACATTTTGCTTTCAAAATATACAATTAACTAGAATTGAAAAATAATAATCTGTAATTGAAATAAAAAAAAGTTAACCTAAAGAATAGAGATTGTGGGATTAAATAAATAGAAATAAATGAGAAGTAATTATTTTACTTGTTAACAAGACTTATAAAAATTCAAATAAGAAACATTTTTTATCGCTTTATATTAACTTTGCTATCTCTATATTAATTTTATTGCTCCAAATTTATTTTTTAAAATTTCTCAATAAATATTACAATTTATACCTCTCTCTCTGTAATCTCTCTTTCTTTTTTTACAACTTTAAATTGACACTTACACGATATTGACTTTAAAAAATAAAGGAAAAATAAATTTTCTAGAACAATGGATAAATAGTCATGTTTAATACAAAAGAGGAGTTAAATATCGAATAACTTTCGAATAAATTAAAATTTCGAATCAAAATTGTTCTAAGTTTTAAAAAAATAGGGTTATTCAGCTCGTCAAATTTTTATTTTGTAGTGGCATTGCAGCAGGCTACAAATTGATGAAGCATGGTATTTTTTTTTCCTATAAGTATAAAAGTAAATTATTCTCAAACTAATTCCCAAATTTATAATTATTTTTAATTTTGTCGCGCTCCCAATACTTTTTCTACATACCTTCCTGATGTCAAATTTCTAAGCTTCATAGATTTTGTGCAGCAAAGCAAAATGTAATGCAAAGCAAAAAAACAAAAGTTTAAAAAATTCGAAAAAAAGCACTTAATATTGCAATAATTGTTCGTTTGTTTTTTTCCAATTAGGTATTTTTTCCTACGAGCTTGACAGTTAATAATTTTTGAATTAGCTATATTAAATAATATATTAATTTTTATCTATAAAATTGAGTCATACAGCAATTACAAAAGAAAAGAAAAATACAACACCATAATGCTGTAGGACAGCATTTTATAGAATTAAGCATCTCCAGATATAATTATAATAAAAAGTTTTTATTCAATATAAGTTTGTTAATAAATTAATTTTATGATATACATATATATAGGGTTCACGCCAGTAGGATGATATGGCGACAATTGTCGCCAAATGTTTCACAAACATCGCTAAAATTATACGCAAGGGAGACAAATTTGTAGTCTTGAAATTTTGCAATTTACAAAATAGGAACGGAAAATAGTTTTCTTGCATAGAATTCAATGCATTTAAACAATATTTGTTGTACCAATTTTATTACTCTATGCATGGAATGAAATTCAAATGCCTGGTATACAAATGGAATAATAGAAAGTGTCTGTTGAAAAATTTTTACATTTAAATGTTGGGCTGTGTTTCGCATTCATGTACTGGCAGTAAAATTGCTCATAATAAAATAATATTTTTTGCTCTTTTAGATTCACTTTATTTAAAATTTTATAATTTTTTGACATTTAATTTGTAGTATAATGTTTTGTTAGTTCTTACTTTTGTTGTTTTCTTCATTTATTTGGTCTCAGCATTTTAATCCTTATATTGAATCTATTTACTAACATTATTTTAGCCTTTTTACACTTTATTTTAATAACTACCAATATTCGATCATTATGGGCTAATGAACCTAATTAGTTTTAGAGTGTTATGGATGACAATAAATAATTTTTAATGTGTACCATAACATGAATCATGTAATTTTACAGTTCAATTTTATTCAAGTTTGTCTACCATATCAGTTTTTGGACCACTAAATTTTCATTGCTGGTACGAACCCTACACACACATACNAAATATATACAGGGTGATTCTAAAAAGATGGGCAAAATTTTAGGAAGTGATAGTACACAAACAATTTTTATCAAAGAATGCATGGTCGAAAACAAAACCCAAAGGTGCTGCTCATTTGGAAAGTTGCTTGATGCAAACGTGAAAGATCCATTCCTGTTGCAAGTTACTGCGCTGCGTTACTTGTCGACAAGCTTTCAGCCGCTGCAGGGAAAGTTCGTGATATGCCTGTGTGTTTCAGAATGTTCGCCTATCTTTTCTTCACCATTGTACTGCGTGCATAGCCTTTGCCGGCCACTGAACACTTTTTGTAATCACATTAAATTTGCTTTTATAACTTAACTTCATCGTTCTTTGTGTGTTTTTGACATAACATAAACTTTGGCGCCCTCTAGCGGTTTCGCGTTTTGTTTTTGACCATGCATTCTTTGATAAAAATTGTTTGTTTGGGTGTGTACTATCACTTCCTAAAATTTTGCCCATCTTTTTAAAATCACCCTGTATATATCTTTCTCTAACTCCTTTCAGTCATTATAACAGTTACTAATTTAGGCTTTTTAAATTATGCAATTTTATAATTAATATTTTCCTTTTTAACGAATTTTTGCAAAAGCGAATTTTTGTTCTTTATTTCCATTGAAAATAGAAGGATTTTTTCAATAAAAAAAAGGAGAAAAATAGCTTTCAAAAGTTACAATTAAATCTAGGCTTAACATTGGATTTTGTCAAAGTGATCTGCGGCATATTAACTTATTTGTATTATATTTTTCTATGTTATTCTATTTCTTCTTTTTAATTTAATTACTTTATTTTATTTAGTGTTCCTTCTTTAAATTTTGGACTCAAGATTCTTTTGTGATATTTTTCAATAAATTTCAGAATATTTATGCCTGTTCTTACACTTTTGAGTACTGATCTCCTTTAATTTTTTTCACCAGATTTAATCTTTCTTATTCCTTTTTTTGCCTTGCATGTTAATTTTTTCATCGTTTTTTCCTCTTTGCTTCTTCTCTGATGTTGTTTTTGTAACTGGGTCTCATCCCTTGCCGTAAAGACTGCCTTTGACCCTGATTAGCTTTTTTAATGAGTACATTACTGGCAGGTCTTCAGCTTAGTTCAAGGTGTACCTCTTTTTTAACTATTTGATTTTTTAGGATGCTTTAGAAAACATTTTTATCCGCCATTGTTGTGGCGTTCTTCAGCATATGTTGCCAAAGCGGTTTGAACGCCTTCATCTTGCCCCAAAATCTTTCTTCCACAATTTTAAAAATTTCAAAACACACATCAACTACAACTCAATTCATATCTTGGCAACCATTCATTACAATAACTTCACAAAAAAAAACTGGATACATCTGCAAGAAGTACATAGGTGGGACATTGTTTGCTATCATCAACTAATACTTAATTTTCCCCTTATAATTCAACCTCTCTTTTAATACAATTGTAATAACACTCTCACACACATCTCAAAGATTGTAACGTAAAAAATTTAATAAAACATACCTGCTTTATGTAATAAGCCATTTTCTTCAGTAAATGTAAAAATATTTAATTTAAAACCTACTCATTTAGACAATTAATCAACCATGTTTTTAACAAAACGAAGTGAATAGAATAAAGCATTATCATAATTATGTAAGCAAATTATGCATTGGGCAAAATAAGAATTATTAACGAATTTCATATTTAACTTTTTCTCAAAAATAAATATAAAAAAAATTATAAAAAATAAAATACTTACTTTAGTCTAGCTGTGACTGAAGTAGCCATCATTAAATTTATGATTAAGTGGCCTACTTTTAATCTTTGAATCAAATAACTTTTAAAAAAATTTAAGGTAAAAAGAACTATTTTTAGTAAATTAGTATTAGATAAATATATATATATAACGTGACAAGGATATTTTAAAACAGTATAAAGACAAATATGAATCAACAACAATTACAAATGCAGTACAAAGCTTTGAGCATTATTTAAAGAAGTGCAAACTGTTTAAATTTTTAAAAAAACACTTAAAATACAAACTATGTATAACAAGGAGATTTCAATAATTAGATTAAAAAAAATACTACATAAAACACCATTTGCCGAGTTTTAAAATAGCAGTAATCTTTAAAAAGGCACAATTTGTGAACATTAAATTAAGTATTAATTTGAATTAATTTACAAGAAATAATATATTTTCTACCTTTCTTAAAGAGAAAATGTTTCAAACATTAATATTTAAAGGAACTTCATACCACTTAATTTTGAAAAATTCTGATATAATATACTTACCTGTTTCTTTTCTTTAACTAATGTATTTTAAACATTTAACTCCAACTCAATTGAAATTTAAAAATTTTATTGAAATTAAATTAACTACAGAAATACAATGAATCAATTAAAGTCAAATATTTGGTCTATAATTAATTTATTCCTCCCCTAAAAACATAGAAATCCTCAATAAAATTTTAAACCAAGTCAGACTTTTATAACAGAATTAAAATACTACAACCTTTATTAGATTATATACAGCCTTTAGTAAGCTTTATTCTGTCACAAAAGTTTAAATAATAACATTTATAATTGCAGTTGCACAATTTTATGTTTATTATATTACGTAAACCGCAAAGTAATGTTGATTCGGTGCTTTAAATATTCATTAATCTTAAAAGGAAATTTAAATTTTTCAATCCATTTCTGTTCCGGCATTGAAAGGTAGTTGCTAACGAGGGTGAGTACATTATTGATTAAAAATAAAATCTTGATAATAAATATCAAATGCACTGAAACATTACTTTAAGGTCCACCTAATAAGGTGATAAATCAAGTTTAAATCATAGGATTTATTTTATTTATCTTTTTTTTTTAAAAATAAAAGCAAATTATTTTTTAAATATCCCATTTAAAAAATAATAAATTGGAATTGAGAGATCATGGTAAACAAAAATGTTGCAAATTTGCAAAATTTAGCAGAAATATTTATACTATCATACTTAGTCAAATATTACTTTAATTATAAAAAACAATTACACATAATTTCTTTCAGTAACAACATGAAGAACATAATTTTTTATTAGTTATTATACTAATTTTTTTCAAAAAAACAATATCAAAAGGATACCAGAATGTTTCTCTTGAATAGTGCAAAGATTCACATATAAGTTTAGCAGCTGATTGTGTTCGAATAAGTACAAACTCTAATTGTTGACGGGATGGCAGAAAATAAGTTGCATCTTTCTTACTTTGAATTTCACTGACAATAAAAAAATACTAAATAATTTAACATAATACAATTGGTATAACTTATGCTTTGAAATATTAAAAGACAACCCCTATAGAGCTGGCTTTCATTTTAATGCAAAATGGCACTTTTTCCAGTAATTTAATAACAAAATGACACACAGAAGATAAATGCCTAGACACTTAGAGTGCCTTGTTGCACAATGAATTAATCTATTTAATATACAGCTTATATACAAAATCAAGATTATAAAATAACCATCTTTCACACACGTGCATATTTATATTTGAAATTATATATGTATAAAGTATTATAGATATATAAATAAAATATTTAAAACATATGTAATATTTATGTACATTCATTGAATATAAAATGTAATGTGCATAGAATTTAAATATATTTGTAACATAACGTCATGTTTGACAAGTCATTATATTACATTGTATATATTTGAAGGATGAAATTTTGTCAGTGATGTAATTATTTAAACAAAAGTATCACTTTTTTTTAATAAACTTTTTTAATTCATTATTATAAAGGAGCAGGCTGTCAGTTCTATGAGACTTGTAAAAAATTATTTTTAGTTAAAAACTAGCCTAAAACTAACTGAAACCATTATTTAATATGCAATAATAATAAGATATCTAATATAATAATATATCTTATACATATCCATGATGCGTGTAAGATANTTCAAGTGTGTATTGATTTTAGTCATAATAATAATTATTGAATGACCTTTAAATTCATTGTTAATTCAAGTTTCATTTAGTAATTATCAATACTAAGCATGCTTTAAACATTTCTCCTTTCAGTGATCTTATTTTGTAGGCAAAATGATAATAAATGTTTAATATTAATTTTTTTTAAAGTCGAGAAGTGTTCGTTAGAATTCGTTTTGTTCATTATCCGAATATGTGTTCGTTGTCCGACGGAAAATTTTTCCTGAAAGTGTTCGTTATCCGAACACAAAAATCTTTCGTTAAAGTGTTCGTTAACCGATTTGTTCGTTAACCGATCTGTTCGTTAACCGATCACCCACTGTATACAAAATCAAGATTATAAAATAACCATCTTTCACACACGTGCATATTTATATTTGAAGTTATATATGTATAAAGTATTATAGATATGTATATAAAATATTTAAAACATATGTAATATTTATGCACATTCATTGAATATAAAATGTAATGTGCATTGAATTTAAATATATTTATAACATAACGTCATGTTTGACAAGTCATTATATGACATTGTATATATTTGAAGGATGAAATTTTGTCAGTGAGGTAATTATTTAAACAAAAGTATCACTTTTTTTAAATAAACTTTTTTAATTCATTATTGTACAGGGGCAGGCTGTCAGTTCTATGAGACTTGTAAAAAATTATTTTTAGTTAAAAACTAGCCTAAAACTAACTGAAACCATTATTTAATATGCAATAATAATAAGATATCTAATATAATAATATATCTTATACATATCCATGATGCGTGTAAGATATCAGAATTTACTCTAACACATATCCATGATGTATGCAAGAGTCAGTTCATATTAATAACAGATAAAAAATAAAAAAGGGCATAAAAAAGGGTGCTTTTTCAAAAAGAAGGGCACTATCAGTTTGAAGGGCACTCATCATGAAAATAATAACAATTACAATTAGCTAGATTAACGTACTTCAAAATGGAATTTAAAATCTGAAATAAATATGAGAAATAATATTTTATACATATTAACTTAGTCTAAAAATAATTTGCAGTAGTTAAGGTAATCTGAAGATTCTGGTTTCTGCTACCAGTTTCTTTTCTTAAAATAGAGCCTTTCTTTTTCTTAAAAAAGAGGGGACAATAATTTTACAAAAAGGGCAAGGATGGCGCATTTACCCCCGTAAAAAGGCAGGCAGGGTGGACCACCCTTCTAAAAACACTTAGGAAGAACACTGTTAATAACAATGAAAATATTAATCAAACAGAATTAAACTGATGTCTTAGCAAAGTAAAAATGCACACTTTTTAAGCATGTTTCATTCAAATGAATGATAATTAACTTAATATCAAATTTAAGGGTGATGCATAGCAAATCGTAGAATCTTGAGAAATATAAAACTTTGATACAATTTTTATGCATTAAAATATTTTTATATCTAACTTTTTTATTTGTCTTACAATTCAAAGATTTATTACAATCAACAAAAAATTTTACTGAAATACAAAATATTATATTAATAGTATAAACTTGGTAGCTTTGTAATTTTTAATCTAACAAAGAGAAGAAGGAAATTCCTGGATCAAGCATTAGGACAAACAAGCCTTCGATAAGGACTTTTTGATGGAACAAACCCTAATTTGCATCACATGGAGAGAAAATCAACGAAAACCTCCCATAGTTAATCTGAAAGAAAAGAGAATTCTGACCAATGATCCGTCTATTGCTGAGGATATTTCTATGCCAGCATCGTAAATGGTATAATCAGCGAGCAAAATTTATATCGACCAACCACCGCTGGGATTCACACCTCGACCACCCCATTCGGAGGTAGGCGCTCAATTTGTAATATTTTTTTTAAATATAAAACTGATTATTCCAGAAGAATTTTATTAAAAATATTACAAATGAAAAATGCTGACACAATGAAATGTTAGATACAGTTTTTTTTTACTTACATTATAAGTTTATCAGCCATATCTAGATAAACTGAAGATAGATCCAACAATACCATCTTTCTTAGGCAAGTGCTAACCTATCAATAAACCATGATTACATAAACGATTGAAAATTAAATAATGAAGCATTTACAAACAAATAAATCATTTGAATAACTATTGGTTATCAAATTATTATCCATTGAGAAGAAAATATTAGCACATACTCTTTGAAGATATTGCAAGCACTTATCGCAATGTAAGATTCTTTTGTATTTTGTTTGAAGATTTCTATATATCTTGACTTCTTCCCATATTGGATGCTCTGTAGTTAATATCTCTGCTGATGATGTTAATATGCTTATTAAGTCAGGCAGACTATCTATTTTTAAAGGAAAAACACATAAAAACATAATTTTATTTCCTTGTATAAATGCAAGAACAAACACAAAAATTTTATGTATTTGGTTAAAATAGGCTGGTTCCAAATTAAGTCACTCTCTACAATCAAAATCTAGCTTTAAAATAATGGGCAAAAAATCACATCCATTGAGCCACTGGCATATTATCAAGCTTAAATTATTGCTATAGTTTTCTAAACAATTTTAAAAACTTAATTCCTTTCGTTTTAAATATTAACTTTGTGCAACAAATGAGAAGTAATTTTTTGAATAATCTAACGTGGATCAGAGACTGCCATCTCTGGCAGGTGTGCTAACCACAGCAGCAGCTCAATGAATAAAAATAGCATTAAGACATCAGAAATAATATTGAAGATATCAGACAAACGAAACAGAAGTAGACTTCTAACAAGGCCAAGAAATACATTTAAAATCTTTTATTTTTGAAAGATTTTTTTTCTTCTCACAGAATCATATTCAAAATGATGCCTTTCTCGGGCATCAGAGAGGAAAGAACTGCTCATGATTTCTCTTTTTTTTTTTTTAAATAATAAAAAATGATAAATAATGGAGTAAAAAAATTTTGTTAATCTTTTCTGCAGAAATTTTCAACAGATTTTTTTTTTTTACAGAATTATGCATATAAAAAGATGTCTTTCTCTAGCATCAGAAGGGGAAGAAATACTCCTGAGTTTTCTATTCTTATTTGAGAATAAAAATTTTTACTATGAATGGCTTCAGCTAGAATTTCAATTTTATAATATGAAAAATCAAAAATCACACTCAATTGGCATGCTCAATTTATGCTGATAGTATTGTAAATCCATGTATTGTTCTGATTGGTATTTTTTTTTTTTTTTT
>NC_092206.1:46778922-46885925 GCF_043381705.1 Parasteatoda tepidariorum
TTTTTTTTTTTTTTTTTTTAGAGTTATTGATGTTGATTTTATGTTTTTAAAAATACAGATATATATTTCTGACAATATGGGGAATTTGAATCGAGCATTTGAATATTAATATGAGCTTCACAATGATTCTATAGATTTTTTTTTTTTTGGCAATTATTGTTATAGATTTCCACATAGGTTTAAAATCTGATATTTTTAATACTTGTTTATAACAACAACCAAATCTTGAACCGAAACACACATTTAGTAACTCCTTTTTGAAGAGTTCAATCCACGTGATTTCACTGTGGAGCCTTTTTTAATAGTTAATGCTACGAATTTCACGATTTTTTATTTATTTATTTTTTTTAATGTGATGATGACAAAATGCTTAAAAGGAAATAATTAGTGTATTTTTCGCCTACTAAATGTGAGAATATTGCCAATAATATTGGAATAAAAAGAATATTACATATTCAATTGAAAAAAAATTAGATACAATTTTATTTTATCAATTCTTTTTCTTTTCTTTTGCAAACACAACATTTTTGTTATTTTAAATTCGAAACATGTATATTTGTTATCATTAAAAGTATCTTGCAGAAAGATATTACTAGAGAGGTTTGTTGCAAAAAGTCCAAAAAAATTCTGCCACAAGACTGGGACATTACATAAAATTACAAGATTACATAAAATTACAATAGATTGCTCTTGTATTATGGCATATGCACATAGCACTGTACTGTTGCATACACAGAAAAGTGATTTAGCTAAGAAAAAATATTATTTGAAAGAGACATAAGTGTTCAGCCAGAAAATATAATATCTTACCAATTAAGGCAGCATCTTTCTTGCTGTTATAAGAATATTCACAAATATCTTGTAGTGGCCTGGTAAGGTTCAAATCATTCCACATTGTTAGATAAATCAATTTCACACAAGATTTAAAGATAAATCTAAAAACAAACATAAAAGTTAAGTTTAACACGGATCGAATTTGATATTATCTTATACATCATGTATTTTGGTGCATTTCAAATGTAGGAGCAATAAGGTAGCAAACAATATAAGAATATAAGTATGATAAAAATCTGGCATATAAATCAGGGGTCTGTTTAGAAGAAATTTGGGTCCGTTAACGGACCCTTCACAAAATATCTTTTCATAAAAGCGGACCCTTCACAAAATATTTTAACTCAAAAACGGACCCTTCACAAAATGATCTTTCTTTTAATCGGACCCTTCACAAATTTCTTTATCTTCATTATTATTTTATTAATCGAATAAACCCTTTCCAGGGCAGAAAACAAGAAAGATGGATGTAAACGAATTTAGTTTTGTCTTCAGCAGACGATTCTTCCATCATTCGTCCGAAATTAATATTCTGCTTTCAGCAGTATAGGCTAAATATCAAATATTTGTATGTTGCATCTCTAATTTAGAAGCAGCAATTGTTGTTTATTTTTTAAAATTTAATTTTTTTAATTATAATTTTACAGTGTTGAGCATAATCTTGTATGTCTTTACAATTTAAAAACTCTTTGAAAAAGTTTTTTTTTTGCAATAACGGACCCTATTTGCACGCATTCATAAAAGCGGACCCTAGTTGAAAGAATGTGAGTAATTTTTTCACAATTTCACGAAAAACGGACCTTTCACAAAATGTCTGGACAGACCCCTGTAAATCAAATTGAAAATAAACAACAACAAAAACATTTTATGCCATAAATGCAACAGAGAAAATTTGACATAACTAAAAACTAAATATTTTACGGTTGGTTAAAACTAAAATATTTTACACATTTTCTTTTGTACCCTAAAAGTAATACATTTTTCTCAATTATCTAATAAGTTTATTAGACATCCAATTTATTAATTGAAGTTTTATTTTCAATGGAAACTGATAACAATATAAATAATCAATTAGTATTTATAGCAATAAAAATATTATTATAGCATTAAAATTGAGCATTATGGCAAATAAATTACTGATTTTATCAGTTAAATTTAATGGTTATAAATTTTGTATCAATTTCATATAAACCTAGATATTATTAAATTGAAAAACTTATAACCATGTAAAATGTTTGTAATACTGAGAAAAAGTTTATAACAACAAAAGAGCAGCCATATAGATATTTTGACAGCAGAAAAATCTAAATTTCAGTTTTGCATGTAATGGTTTGCAGCTTTTCAAAATAGACGTCCTCTAAGAAATATTTAAACTAAAATTACTTTTAAAACTCACACAGAACTATATTGTAAATATTAGGAATACGCAATAATCTGAAAGCTAGATGCAATAATTGAAAATATATCTGTGACTCTCCTAGGCTAAAAATAAGCAAATATTTTATAACTTACGAGAAAAAATTTTAATTATTGTTTCAAACTTATTTAAGTTGACAAAAATTTCAATTTTGGATTTTCAAGTCCTGATGATTATTGCCTGTTTCAAAAACAATCAGAACATGAAATTTTTACACAATTTTACTTTTTAACAGAAAATGTTAATTAACCAATATTCATAATTAATTATGCTAATTAACCATGCCCATAACAAATATAGTTCAAGGAATTTTTGAAAATTTAAAAATGAAAATAATTTCTCTTCAGTAAAAAATTACAACTTTTAAAATTTCTTATTTTATTGAAGAGAAATAACACAGTCATTAAAACTAGGAGTTTGAAAATAAAAATAAAGCAGGTGAGATTAGTTATGTTGATTAAGCAAGCACTAGCTTTAATTTTCAGCAAGCAAATTTTAAGTGTTACAATAAAAGTTTGAAATGTCTGTTTTTTTTTCTTTTTGTGAATAGTAAAGCATGCTCACATAGCTAGATTTTTTGAAACAATGTTATATATTTGGTATGCTATTTCCTTTTGGTCAATGAACACAAAATCATTTGAACTTCTTTCAGTTTTTCATCCTACAAATTGGAGAGCCTACCAGCCCTAAGCTTTAGATATAGGTGTCCTAAAGGTGGTACTATTAGTGTTACAGTTGAGCTATTTGGTAGGGCTGCACATCAGAATATTTTTGCTCTTAGTAAACTAATACATCACTGTCTAAAACGTAAACTCTTTAAATATAGTTTCTGAATCTTAGAAAATTGAAATTATTTTTTTTTAAACTTTTTGAGACTTTAAGCTTATCTAGTATATTATTTGCAGTACTTTATACTTTAATCTAGGATGGTTAATATTGATACCAATTGTATCGTATTAAAGAATATTAAATTGATTATTAATAAAAAACCTGATATCCCAGCAGGTCCAGAATTTGATTTATCTTCCATGCAATATCCTCTGAAAAAAAAATTTGAGCTAAAAAATTTTTTTTGCACTATTGGGAAGGGGGCAATATTTTTAAAAACTCTAAGCATTTCTCTACAATAATTTTAATAATCCTATTTTTATTCATTGAAAAAAAATTAAAAATTTGAAAATATTTAATGGAACATGAACATTTTTTTTAAGTTTGTCTTTAATTAATTCTTAAAAAATAAGTTTACACAAGAAAGAGTATTTTCTTAAGTCAGTTACAAAAGTCAACACATGTACCTACATTGAATTTCTATGATAACTTTTTGATTGGAAAATATAATACTTTAAAATAGTTTATTTTTTGACATTTTGTAAAGCTTACAGAACTATTTTAATTCCATTTTCAACTATTTTAATACAAATTATGCAACTAAACTAAACTCAGTGGTACGATAGCCCTTGAGGGCCAAGGCCTACTGTGCCCATCTCAGTTTTCATGACCTTGGGCTCTGGGGTGCAGGAGCAGATGTTCCAGTTATTCGGCAGCATGCTTGGTATTCATTTATCGACCCACTGAAGGGATGACAGGCTGAGTGAACCTTGCCCGGCCAGAGGACCGAACCCAGGACCTGTGACACGGAAGCGCGAAACGCTACCACTCAGCCACCGAGTGTCATATAAATTATGTATCAACTTAATATTAAGAAAGGGAAAGTAGAATCTTCAGTAGATTTTTAAATTTTAGAAGTTTTATAAATATTTAGTGTTACATAAAGATTTGGTTATTAAAAGATGAGTTAGCAAGTAAAAAAAAAACAATTCCAATGGCACTGTAAAATATTTATTAGTAATTTGTCATGGGGAGATTACCGTATCGTGATCAGTGACAGAATAATCGCCAATTCTTGGAAACGCCAAGTCGAGAAACTAAAAAAAACATCACTGAAAGGGACCAATTCGAAACGTATAACTCGTAGCCACCCCCGGGCAAACATCTACATGGTATTTTTTAAAAAATTTGCAAGTTTAAAATCTATTTGGCACCTTGGCAATTGCAGTTGCTGCGACAGATCACAATACGGAAATATTCCCTTTGTTAAAACGAGTAGCTACTATTAAAAGTAGCAATCAAAAAAATCACACAAAAAATAAATAATTTTTTAAAGCCATCATAAGTAAGATAGTTTCATGAAGCATTAATTGTATTAAAATAGCTGCTTCACTTTATTCAAGGTTCCCCCTCAATTTCAGAAAAAAATTCCAACTTTCCAGGCAATTTCAATGAAAATCCGTACCATATTTTATCTGTATCATGCAATTTTCTATCAGAAAATTTTGTAATGTCAAATATTAGATTTTATGAGCAAAAAAAATATAATTAAATGAGAATGACATGGAAAAGTTTCACTAAAAAGTGGAATTTTATAAGATAACTGTAATAGATGTTAGAACTATTTAAGTCGAATCTCAATAACTTATTACTCTTACCATCGATAATCCTAAAACTGGTTATTTTCCAGGTATGCTATAGGAATATGCCATGTTTTTTGTAAAAAAAAATTTTTTTACTCAGACTATTCCCTGATTTTTAGAGTTAAAATAAAATTCCCTGACAATTCCAGGTTTCACCTGACCCGATGGAGCCCTGCTTGCAGTAATAAATTTCTCTTAATTACTGATCGGTAATGTTATTCCGATAAGATTATTATTCGGGTGCATACTTACTTCAGAAATTGACAATTAGAAATTAAGTTACAGAAAACTGCAGATGGTTCATTTTCAAGAGCATTAACACAAATAATGAAAGTTAAGAATTAAAAAAGCTAAATACAGATAAAATTTCATAGATTACATAAAACAGTTTGAAAAATAAATAGTATTTCAAATTTACTCACGATTGAAAATAGTTGTTTAGCATAGGAGTTTTTGACTGCCTATTTCTGTACAATAACTGATTGCTGAAAAGTTAAATTTTAAAACAGTTACAGTTTCTGCCTTCAACGTCAGAAAGCAGCAAAATCAACAAAAAATCCTTCACTGCGTTGTTGCTGTTGTTAATTTACGTCGCACTAGAGCTGCACAATGGGCTATTGGCGACGGTCTGGGAAACATCCGGAGGATGATCCGAAGACATGCCATCACAATTTTGATCCTCTGCAGAGGGGATGGCACCCCCGCTTCGGTAGCCCGACGACCTGCGCGCGAAGTCGAGCGCTTTACGGTAGCACAGTTTAACGAGGACGAGGACCAATACCGCACACCCTCGGTACCTACGCAGACTGATCCAAGTGTTCACCCAACCACACACTGACCGTAGCCAGTGATGCTTGACTTCGGTGATCTGCTGGGAACCGAATCTTAACGATCAGTTCACTGCGGGACCCTTCATTGCGCATACGAAGTTCAGAACATCCCACACTGGCTCAAAAATTTTCATATCGTTCGTCGCACCAGAGCTGCACAATGGGCTATTGGCGAAGGTTTGGGAAACATCCCTGAGGATGATCCGGAGACAACATACATGCATTACATCCCATTTTACAAGGGATGACACATTCACACACCATCCATCCGTGGATCATAATTTTAACCTGAACTAAAGCATGATCAATTTACTGCTCCAGCACCCTTAGAGATATTGATTTGTTATGTGAACTTGGAGGACTTTGTAACTCAGACAGATTTAGCATGCACCAAGTCACCATTTTGTTCACGAGTCTTCGATAAGCGGGGATCGAACTCACTATTCTCGGACATTGGCCCAACTCCCTACTAGGCATGATATTCTAGGCATTAGTTATGTTTAAGTTAGTTATCTTGAGTTGAATGAAGCATTTGTTGAGTTTGTGTTGTTTTGTAATATTTTTTCTTGTTAAATAACATTTAAGAGGTGACAGTTAGCACTAAATTTATTTGTTGTTTTAACGGTAAAATAAAATAAATGTATAACCAAAGTGACAGGACAGAAAATAAAAATTTTCATTGTGACCAGAAAAAAACATCTCTATGGAAATAAGGAGCATAAAGGGGTAGCAGAACGGAATGAAGCTAAATATTTTTTGATGTAAGGAAGCATTCTCCCTGAATGCGGTTGCTGTACATCCGATTGCCGTAGAGTGAAAAAGGGAACTTGATTGGTCAGTTTTTAGCGGGGAAAAAATATTTTACAAATCAAGTTCTATTTTCGCGACTCCAATCTGAGGTGCAGCAAATCCCGGAACCTGATTGGTAAATTTGTCAAGGGTAAATATATTCCACCAATCCGTTTATCTTTCGCATTCAAAAAAATTGTATTAAGTGAACCTGGTTCTTCAAGGAGTTGTTGATATGTAGTGAAAGTAAGTAGATAAGTAGGTACGCAGTAGAGCTACGCAATGGCTATTGGCTACTATGTGGAAAGCATTACTTAAGGATGATCCAAGAAGTGCAATCAAAATTTTGATCTTCTGTAGAAGGTAGGGCTCCTCCGCTTTGGTAGCCCGACAACCTGCACGCCAAGTCAAGCACTTTATGATTGAGGAGTTTATCGAAGACGGATACCGCGCACCCTTAATCCTGCGCATGCTGATAAAGTGATCAACTAATCGCTTACTCATTGTAGCTACCCTAGCAACAATTTTACATTGGCCCCAGATGGGCTCAAAATTGGCTAATATGGGGTCCCATAAGAACAAGCACCAAGGGCAAGGGACCTATTTTGGGATGTCTAGATTTTTCAATATTGGTCCTAGAATGACTTTCAATATTGGAACAAGATTCATTTCTATCTAGGAGTAATATTGAAAAATCTAGACATCCCTATGTTTACCCAACATTTTAAGTCTATAAGGGTCCTACATAGAAATTAATATTGGTCCATTACCCAAGTAGCACAATTCACAAAAACGATATCGTAAAAACTTAGCTTTGAACATTGTACAATATCGTAGCAAAACGTTGTACTATATAAAAATAGACCCCTTTTATAAAGTATATTCAATATCGCGAAACAATATTGTTCGATATTGTAAAAACGTTGGGGAACGTCGATCGATATCTCTCAGCATTTCGGGTAGCTCTAAATTAATATTTTAAATTTATTTTTTGGAATTATAACAATTTGACGTCATTTTTCGGCTCTTAAATGATTAATTTTGATTTAAGAACACAATAAAGTTTAAAATGAAAAGTTTTACAAACAGGCTTTTAATGTGAAATCGACGGGAATCGTACAATATCGTACACACAATGTCGATTTTCGCCAATATTGACAATGTCGGTCGATGTAGATGTCGGTCCCTGTGCTACTTGGGTATTGAAAGTCATTTTAGGACCAATATTACAAAATATAGTCATCCTAATATTGGATTGGAGGTTGTTGTTTGAGGCACGCGTGTTCAGATCACGTCCATGTGGGACTAGGCTAAAGGACCCCGTTGTGTCAGATCTAGACTGAGTAGCAGCAGCAAGATGAGGTCAATGTCACTGTCTCAAATTGCATGTCAATTGTTTACTGTGTTTCATCTATCAAAGTACTATCGAGGTGTTGTTTCTGTCGCGATACACGTGCTCAGTTCACGTGCGAAAGTTACATATCTAGAGTATTTATCAAAACAAGCCTGTCTACGAACAACTTTTGTAGGGCTAAGTTACTGAATATGTCAACCTTCATGTATTAATAGGTAACTCAAGATATAATCAAGTTAAAATATTTTAAATACTAGGGAACTGAAATTTAAAAGTTATAGTTGTAGCTCTGCATTTTTGTAGGCTCTGTACCGTAATCTTATATGGTTCCTATATAGAAATTATTATTGGTCTTATGTTCAAAACGATTTGAGGACCAATACTAAAAATTTAGACACCCCAATAGTGGCCCTATATTGTAAACCTGAAGGTCCTGCATAAAAATAAATATTTGGCCAGAATTTAAAGCCTTTCTAGGACCTATTATTACAAAATTATACACCTCCATCTCGGTCCAATATCGAAATACAATGTAAGACAATTGTCTAGAAATCTATAAGACCATTATAGACTTGTAATTAAGGACTAGTTTTGTATTTGCATCTGTTGAACCTGGAAAGACTTAAAATATTTTAATAATATCCATTTCTATATCTAGTTCTTTATTTAAGTGATTTTCAATACAAACAAATCTGATTTTTCTTTTTTGATCATAAGACATTTTTGTTTATTTCACAATAATCCAAGTACAGTATAAACATTCACCTTTTGAAAAGAAATATTTATCTAGTATATGTTTGTCTATTAAACTTGTGATAATTCATATAAAATTTTGGTAAATTTGTACAGGGTTGAAAGAAAATTTTTGTTTAGATTATTTATTATGAAATAAGAAACTCACTGCGTAAAGGCTGTCTTAAAACTCTAAGAGCCGTGGTGGTTCAGGGGATAGAACGTTCCCCTTCCAATGAGGTAAACCGGGTTCGAATCCCAACAATGGTTGGTCGATACGAATTCCTCCACCGGGTCGTACCGAGTGCGAGCTGGCATGAAATATACTCAGTGGTAGACGTATCATGGGTTAGAGTCCCCTGACCCTCAGGCTAACCATGGGAGGTTTTCCTCTCCATGGAACGCAAATGCGGGTTAGTTCCATCAAAAAGTCCTCCAGGAAGGCCAATTTCTACCAATATTTGATCAAGGAGTTCCGTTGTCTTCTGGATTAGGTTCAAAATCACAAATCTACGGAGTTGAACATTGGTAGTCGTAAACCCAGAATTGGGCCAGCTGTTCAACGGCGGTTATAAAGTAAAACATTTACCTTGGTTAAAATGACAAGTTCTGATAGTAGAAAATCGAGTTACTAAGAGCACAGCATGTTTTAATTTTATTGTAAACGTAGCACTAAAGTTATATTGATGGCTATCCACCCATGATATTTGAAAACATCATTTAGAGAAAAGCTTTTAATATTTTACCTTTTACGTTTTAAAATATCGTGTTAATCGACCAATTTTAAATACGGTCTACTTCGGATGAATTCTGTCCTTAAAATATCGGGTGAATCGTATAATTCTATATATGGCCTATATTGACTGAATAACGGCTGTAGAGTCTGATACTTCTATATCGAACCGATATAGTCTGAATAACGGCTTTAAAATATCGGGTGAACTTAACAAACCTGTATAGGACAGATATTGAGTAAATAAGGGAATCGAACATTTCTATATTGGTCTAATATTGGCAAAATAATGGCCCTTTAAAACCTTGCTGGGACAAGATTGGTGACAATATTGGCCCAATGAGTTTCTAAGTTATTTTGCTACTGGGTAGTGATGTTTGACTTTTGTGTTCTGTCGGGTACCGTGCCTCATTCTACTGTGGAACAGAAAATGAATAGAACAACTACTGTTCAAACGGTGAAATAATTCTTGAGAGGAACTTTCACACTGCATGCGATTCATGCTATTAAATTAGTGCAAACGATATATAGAGAGTTACGAAATGACAGACTGAAACCTACCTTTACTGAATGAACGCACTTTTTTTTCCCCAACAGTTTCAAATTCTTAGCCCTCAATCTGGAAAATATGGTTACAATAATTTGGTTGAAAGTTTGAACCCCTCAGTGTTATTATCATGCTAAAATTTGCATAACACATTTCTAACATTTAAAAACTAAATTATTATCTTATTCAATCCTTTTTTAATAAATAAAAATCATTAATATAACCAGTATCTTTTTATACCACAACCTGGAATTGAACGCAGAATGAAATCTATTTTTAGAAATTCCATCTACAGCTGCATTACACATTAGCATAGAATTCAAAAACCGTTACATGTTCGCTAAATGTTTTGATTTTATTCATTATTATTTCTCACATCTTCTTTTCCGCCAATGCATTTGAATGAGCAAGGCTTTAAGCTCTTTTGCCAAATAATTCGACAGATAATTTGCAGATAATTCGACAATCATCTTTTTATGATCATATAAAATCTTTAGTTTCGTATGAAATTTTTAGTTTTCTATGAAAATTATACTTTTATGAAAAATACAACTTTCGCATTTTTCAATTGTGATATTTAGTACTCTAAATATCATACATAGCTACTTAATTACTAAAATACTGAATAAAAACGGAATTAATAATCAATAAAAATAACAAATAACTTTTTTCCCCAACTCTGTGAGTGTTGGGAAACCTGTGACAATTCTCCGTGAATTTATAGAAGTTTTCTTATTACCTACAGCGTTTATTATTATCTTTAACTTAATTAGCTCGCTTTCGTGTTTGTAACGATGGTAACATGCAATTGATATTTCAACTGCTTTCCAACTAGCTAGAGTACTCAAATCTTTACTTGAGCTTCGTGCTTATTGTGAATACAAGTCGTTTTCTGACCACAACGATGAGAGTTTATTACCATTTTATTGCTTCCGAACCACTGAAAGCTAAGTTTATCGTCATTTTATCAGTAAAAATTTTTCGTTAAACGATTCGTTTTTCGCCTTATTAGTAAAATTCTCAAATTTCAACTGTGTCTGATGACAATTCAAGTTACATTTGTTTTTTAAAAATTGAAAAATAAAATTTATCTCCATTTTTATTGGCAATTAAAATTTTGACCTTTTTCTAACATTAATAGGTCCAAAACTAGAAAAAATAAGATTTAAAATAAAAATGTCAAGAGCTATGAATATTTAGGTGGACTTAAAAGAAAAAAATAATTTTATTTTTGCTACACCTAAAGCGAAAAACATAGGCGCATCACTTTCTAGAGACGGAGAGAGAGAGAGAGGGGAATTAAAGTTGGTGATAATTACCCTCCTCTCCCCCCTCTTTAAAAAAGTGATGCGTCCAACGTTTTTTTTTGTTTTGTTTTAGGAGTGGCAAAATCGAATGCTTTATTTTTTTTTCTCACTCACTTGAAAAACGTAGCGTTTAAAATTTTATTTTACATTATAATGCGAAATAAAATTTTTATTTCAATCAATTATTAATTACACTCAATTTATTTATTAAAAATCAATCAAAAAATATTCGACCCATTTAATATGTTGTACAGTTAAAGTTCTGAATTAATTATAAGTTAACTTTATAATTGAATAATTTTATGTTACTTCATTTTGATTTCTCTTCTGTGAAAATTAACAATAGAAAGTGAATTTTGTATTCAAGTCATAGACTGATAGAGCGATTGCTTTATAATGCACAATATGCTTGTATTGCACACTAGTTTTATTGAAAATTAACAAATAGTGAGAGAAGGATCTTAACGAAAAGATCTATCAGTTTTATTTGTTTATATTTTGCTTACATAATCTGTTGGCCGTAACAAAACGATTGTTGTTTGCCTGTCGGTCAGACCACAGCACAGCAAGGTTTTAAACGCAAATATTATAAAATGGTTATTATAAAAAGACCACATGCAAGCAAGGTGAAATTTAGTTATAATCAAATAGAAAAGTTGTCTTTCCTCACTCTAATAAAAGATTTTAAATTAGCTAAATTTAAAAAACAATTGTTATCAATTATTTGCATTGATATAGACCAATTTTTAAATTAATAGTTAAAATAACTTAACAATTTAACTATTATTTTTTGAGAACAGGATCATTGATGTATGTACATAAATAATCTAATATTATTTTGAGAAGTTTAATACTGTTCAATTATGATTTTAAAAAAGGATTAGAAATGTTTTAATGCATTAAGCTTATGCATTTAAATTATATGTTGTTTTATGTATGTAAACAATATATTATATTTAACTAAAACTGGTTATTAA
Organism: Parasteatoda tepidariorum; assembly: GCF_043381705.1. Classification (NCBI taxonomy): domain Eukaryota; kingdom Metazoa; phylum Arthropoda; class Arachnida; order Araneae; family Theridiidae; genus Parasteatoda; species Parasteatoda tepidariorum. The sequence continues at coordinate 46,790,911 of NC_092206.1, forward strand.
TTTTCATTTCAGCACAATATTGCAGCTACTTTTGTTTTAATCTATTCCCTATGCTTTTTCATTAAAGAAAATACAGGAATACAGAAAGCATCACTACAGTAAAGTAATTTAGAAAGTTATTAAAATATAAAGTTATAAAAAGAAAGGTTATAAAATTAAACCTATTAAATTATGGAGAAAATATAAGCTTTTTAAACTTGCTAACTATGTGTTAAATTTTTTTCAATTTATGCTAAACTGGTTTTAATTATATTCAAAATATTAATGCAAAGTTAGCTTTAAAAATAATGTAGAATTTGAAATTTTTTTGTCAAAGGAATGCAAATAAAAATTTAATTATAAAAACAGAGGAAAAAAACTACAACTGATGAATTCAATATTTTTGAAATGTAAAAACTTATAAAATTGCGAACCATAACATAATGAAAAAAAAAAATAAATAAAAAATAGAGAGAATTTGAAAATTGATTCGATATTTTCGGAGAAAGGGCGTGCTCACTCCCGCAAAAGTGGACTCTTTTCATTAAATAATCGGATGTTCCCGCATTAGGACTCAATGGGTTAGTGGGCCAAATCTTAAGTGTGTTAGTTTACTAATTCAGAAGATATTTTATTTTATACAATAAATTACGAAATCAGACACAAAAATGTACTTTCTCTGATAAACCTACCTTATTTCTGCTGATATGAAATTCTAATCCTTAAAATATAAATGTTAAGCTAATCGCAATCTGGAAAATATGGTCTCAATAGTTTAAGTAAGAGAGCTGTCGAAAGTTTGGACTCCGTAAATTTCACCTTTTGCGCATTCCGCTAAATCTCGAGAAATTTTTAAACAAATCAAAAGATCTTTGTATATTGTTATAAAATTCGTTAATCCAAAGGTAATTTTATTTATGAACAATTTTTATAATTATTTTATCTAATAGTAGACAAAAAATTTCTTAGTTGTTAATGTGTAAAAATTTTCACACCATTTTAATGTATGTAATTTCAAATAACAATGTGCAAAATTTGAACGATATAGATCGAATAGTTATTCAATTAATCAATCATAAAAGTTGTATATTTAAAACTTGATTTCGCGAAAACTTGTCCACCAATTTAATTTTAATTTCGTATTTTTAATTTAAAATTACATACTTAACAATGTAGTAACCTTGAATTATAAATTCCCTTCATTAGATGAAATATATAATAATAATTATTATTTTACGTGGAATTATATTCGAATAAGAGAATTTTATAATTGCGTTTAAAAACCTTTTAGGTTCACTTATCAATTTCGCGAGATGTAGCGAAACAAGCAAAAAAGTGAAATTAACATGAAGGGGTTCAAACGTTTAAAAGCTTTCCTGTATAAATTATTGGGGCAGTATTTTCTTGATTGTGGCTAACATATTTCAATGGTCAGAATACCAAATCTGTAGAAAAAATTAAAAAATATGTTTATGAGAAAGTGCTTTTTTGTGCCTGATTTCTTAACTTTAACTGTCGTCAGCATTAATTAACATATTTAAGATTTAGTCCTCGAACTTTGAGTATGCGAAAATGCGATCATTAGATTAGGTCAAAAGTTATTCTGAGCGTTCTCTTCTTATTTCGCTCACAGTATGTAAAATTTGGCGATTTTAACACTAGTTGAACACCAGATTTCTCCTAAAAACAAATTATTTATTTCGCCGAAAATAAAATTAAATTCTTATTACATTACAAAATATGTCTACTTTTTCCACATTAATTTTGAAACTAAAGAAATTTTTCCATTGACAAACATACGTAATCGTCTGTTGAAATAATCTATTTAAAATCAATTAATTAAAGAACTTACTCTATGATAAGTGAAAATCCCAAAATATTGCAACATTCAATAATCTATAAATGGGAAGGAGGAACACAAATTAAACTAACTTATACTTACTTTTTACGTCAGTCGTTAAGTCTTCAAAGAATCTCTGAGGGTTCTTGCTTCTTTTTCTAGCCTCGTTGCATTATTAAAACTTAAAAAACATGAATACTTTTAAAATCGAACCTAGTCTTCCTTAATATGAAATAAACGAAAAACATACTGAGTCGAGATAGAGTCGCGTGGCTTTGTTTCAATCTGTTTAAGTTATGAATATTCAATTTTCCAGTGTACGCGGAAAAGTAGTAACCGATGTTTCTCGTAATCATGTAATTGGCTTAAAAGAATATGCCAATCAAGGAACCTCTCTTTTATTAGCCCTCCCACTTTTTTTGCAACAACAGAAGTCGCCACCTTTTTCCTTTCTAGAGATTGAAATAAATAGAATACAATAGCAATTTATTTTAAACCATGATCTTCTGTAAAACCTTATAATCAGAGAAAATTAGTGAAAAATATTTCTACTAATAATGTTTTTTTTTTCCATTGGCACTTTATGGTGCCCCCTAAGCACAAGAAAAGCCCGCCAAATTCGCTAGCTCCCTCAGAAGTTAGGCTTACCTTTTAGGCTTAGCATTATGTTATGGGAATGATTGCACTCTTAAAAAATTATTTCAAAATTACCGAATCTTTTAAATTTAAAAAAAAAATGGTTTTTCGACAATTCATTTATTAATTTAAGGAATATTAACATTGATGGAAGAAATTATGGTTCATTTTTATTTCGTTTCAGAAATACATTTTGGTGAGCGAGCGAAGTAATTGCGAAAGCAATTGAGTAAAGATTGCCTCGCACCGTGAGCTGAGGAGGGTCCCCTAGTCTAGCTATGTATTTATCTAATTAAAAAAAGATACAAAAGCTTAAATTCTTAAAAATTCGAAGAAATTTCTTATTCAACAAACAATTGAAAACTGAAACATCAAGCGAGTGATTTCAAATCGCGATAGATATTTATATTTAGAGATATTAATATTTAGGAGCCTAAACTTTCTACTGCTCTCGTCATCAAACTATTGGAACTACATTTTCCAAATTGCTGCTCTTAGGCCGGAACAGCCTGGTTGGCAGGGCACTGGGCCCATGTCGAAGATATCGTGGGTTCGATCCCCGCAGACTAAAGACTCCATGTAGCAAATGGTGACTGATGCACGTTAAATTTGTCGGATAACAAAGTCCTCCATGTTCCCATAACAAATAAGTACCTCTGGGGTACTGATCCTGGAGCTCCCTTGTCTTCTGGTTTGAAATCAAAATTACAAGGCTATGGAGTTGAACATTGGTAGTCGTAAACCCAAAATTGGGTCAGTTGTTCAACGACGGTTATAAAAAAAAAGAACANAAAAAAAAAAAGGAGCGAGAGAGAATTGTGGCTCTTCCCTTTTTTTAATAGTTATAAATCCATATCTGTGGAATAAAAGGTATATTTATTCCGAGAAAGTAAGTTTTTATGTTTAATTTTTAACAGAACGTATATTGATGCAGACAGTTAACTCTTTGATGTAGATGGGACACTGGTGTTCCTTTTATATATTTACTGACTCTCTTATTTCAAGTAAACATGTATATTGGTATTTTTTAATTATAAAAAAAGATCTTAATAGTTACTGAAAAATCTGTTAGATTGTCGGAATTATATTTGCCCTGAAATATTAAACCCCCAGAAAAGTAGTCATTTTTATTCAGTTCATATTCATACACAGGTTCAAATCATATTAAAAAATTTAACAATAATCGATTTTGTAAATTAAGGAAAATTCAGTGATGAATAAATGTTTATTATTGATCTAAATAACTTCAAATAAGTGCAAATTTGAACATTTGTTGTTCGGACGTTTTTACCTTTGACACGGAAAAAAAAAAGAAATAAAAACGGTGTTTCATGCTGTATTTTATAACCATAAATTATTAAAATGCTGAAAATAATATTTTTCACTTATTTTGAGAGGCCAATAAAATACTCCGCTTAAATACATGAACCATTACATTTTCTCCATGGTTTAGTTAAATATGGTTGCTATTGCTACTAAAATACTTGTTAGACTTGCATTTTTTAAATATAGCACTTGCGAACTACAATAAACTAAAACTCATTTTTTTAAGAGAAAAAGATCCTTGAATTGGAATTGAATTGAAAATGCATGATATATGCCAACAGGCTGAGATGGACCATAGATGCGATCGTGAGACACTTGGTACTGATTTCCGATCAAACATATCCATTAACTGATTTTATGTTGCAAGTACGCTTTTTCCATCACAAATTGCAGGGTTATACTCTAATAGCCAATCGGGCCGAGGTGATTTAGTTTTATATTAGTTAGAGAGTGGTAAAAAATTAACCAGTTTAAAAAAAAAGAAAAAAAAGGATTTGTTTTCTTATTTAATGCAAACATACCTATGATAATGGCGTTGTAAAATATTAATATCGAATTCGGCTTAGTTTCTGCTATACTGTTAAAGTTCTCTTATTTCAAAATGAATATACATGTGACGGTATATTCGCTTGAAGCGATATTGTAAAATATTAATATCGAATTCAGCATAATTTTTGTTGTATTTTGAATTGGAATTGAATTACAAATGAATGATTTATACCAGTAGCTGTTATTTACATAATTTTCCAAACTTTTACTGATTTTTATTCAAAAGAAAACACCACAAAAATTATATTTTTATTGTATGGCAGAGGTAAATTTCTGTTGCTGACATAAAATCTTGGTACTTAAGCATCTTAATTAAATCTTTTAAAAGTTATTATTGTCATTACTAAAATTATCTTAGTCTTTAATTTTCCGATACCGATTGTGTAAGCGTCGGAAACATAGCAGGAAAAATAAAAATAATAAAAAGCTATTAGCTATTCTATTTTTTTCTTCCTTCTAATTAATCAAATTTTTTAATTAAACTATGTATTTTTTATTGAGTTGTGTGTTTGCTATAGATAGCAATCAACCCTTTTACACCTTGAAAATATCATCATTCCTTTAAGAAAAATTATTGTAACAACGGTGCCATGTTTATTTCTCTCTTTCTACCTTGATGTACAGATTTATATCCTGAATTATTCCCCATTGCTATTCGAAGAACCTTTCATTCCACGTAATGCATGTGTTTTGGGGAAATAAACAAAAAAGTTTACTCAACCCGCAACTCTAGATGAACATTATATTGATTGTCTTTCTTTGTTCTTTATGAGTAGGCTATGATGCGCCATAGATGCGATCGTGAGATTACTCTGTGACTTGGTGCTAATTTCCAGTCGAACATATCCATTAACTGATTTTATGTTGCAAGTAGGCTTTCCATCACAAAGACAAATTGCAGGTTTACATTCTAATAGTTAATTAAGCAGAAGAGATTTAGTTTTATAATAGGCAGAGGGTGGTTAAAAAGTTAACAAGTTTCAAAAATTAAAAAAAAGAAAGATTAGTTTTCGTCTTTTATACTAACATACATCTAATAGTGGAGATGTAAAATATTAATATCGAATTCAGCATAGTTTTTATTATACGGTTAAAGTTATCCTATTTCAAGTGAATATACATATGACAATAAATTCGCTTGAAATGGTATGGTAATTAATATCGAATTCGGCATAGTTTTTGTTATACAGTTGAAGTTCTCTTATTTCAAGAGAATATTCATATGTGGGTATATTCGCTTGAATTAATAACGAATTCTGCATAGTTTTTGTTAAATTTTTAAAGTTTTTTTTTATTCAAGAGTATAAATATAGGACATTGGCGTTGCAAAATATTAATATCATATTCGGTACAGTTCTTGTACGCAGTTAATGTTTCAGCATTCATTAATCTGCATAATCGCTTACCTCGCGTATCAATTAAAATTCTAATTCAACACCTAAGTTCAGTATTTTTCTAAAAATTATCCATTACTCAATTTTAAATGGAATTTACAATTTCACTTTCAAAATAACGATTAAAAAAACATTTATAATTGATTATTAGATAAATCAATCTTTGATTCTTGAGTAGTTTTTCAAATGTTTTTTGACAATATCTGTGTAATTTAAGGGCTACATTTGTGATTTTTTAAAAATGTAAATAATAACCAAATTTCAAAAAATAATAATATTTAATAAATAAACGTTGACTAAACAATAAGTAATTAAGAATTGAGTTAGAATAAATTGCTAATAACAGAATATATTTTTGGGGATATTTCTGTAGTATGTATTTAGATTATAAGTTATTAAATTTCTTAATATTATAAATGTATATATTTCAAAATTAAATTATAAAATATTAAATTTTATCCCAGTTCTACCTAATTACTTTGTCAAACAGTTGATTATTAAAAATCATTTTCGTCTTAAGAGTAACTTACGAGACTTTCGTCTCGTAAGCAAAATGTTAAACAATTGTTTCTTATTCATATTGTTAAAAATAAAATAAATAGAAACGGGATTCATATAGTTTATATTACAGAGACTTTTGGTACCATGAAATAATATCTAAGGTGCTTTAAAATAGTATATCAGCTAATAATAACATTAAAAAATTTAAACGCTACATTAAAAATTAAACGTTACATTAAACGGTGTACTAATCTAGTTAAGACTAAAAGTTTAATAATTGTTTCATTTTCATACAGTTAAAAGTAAAAATTTAAATATGAATGAACCAAGGTTCAGATAGTATATATAACAAATGCTTTTGCTATATTCAAATAATACTGAAGGTATTTTAAAATTGTTTATTAGCCAATAAAAAAAAAACCTGTTATCGAATATAATCAATTATAAAATTTTAGCAGCAATGATTAGAGTTGTTTGCTTTTCATATAAATAAAGCCCTTTTGCCTTTAATAAGAGTGAATTCCACCTCTTTTCGTATGGGGGGACTTTAAATAGTTTTTCTTTATCAATATTAATAGAGTTTTAAATTTTTTTTTTAATTGTAATGTTGAACAAATATATTTTTTTGTCGGCAGTTCTCTTTTTTTTAATGTAGACTTCATTTTAAATCAATAAGAAAATAATAAAGACTAAAGACTCCATGTAGNGTGACTTGGTGCTAATTTCCAGTCGAACATATCCATTAACTGATTTTATGTTGCAAGTAGGCTTTCCATCACAAATTGCAGGTTTACATTCTAACAGTTAATTAAGCAGAAGAGATTTAGTTTTATAATAGGCAAAGGGGGGTTAAAAAGTTAACAATTTTCAAAAATTTAAAAAAAAAAAAGATTTTTTTTCGTGTTTTATACGAACATACATATGATAATGGAGATGTAAAATATTAATATCGAATTCAGCATAGTTTTTATTATACGGTTAAAGTTATCCTATTTCAAGTGAATATATATATGACAATAAATTCTCTTGAAATGGTATGGTAATTAATATCGAATTCGGCATAGTTTTTGTTATACAGTTAAAGTTCTCTTATTTTAAAGGAACATACATGTGACAGTACATTTTCTTGAAATGGTATTGTGAAACTTTATTATCGAATTCGGCATAGTTTTTATTATACAGTTGAAGTTCTCTTATTTCAAGAGAATATTCATATGTGGGTATATTCGCTTGAATTAATAACAAATTTTGCATAGTTTTTGTTACATTTTTAAAGTTTTTTTTATTTATTTCAAGAGAATAAATATATGACAAAGGCGTTGCAAAATATTAATATTTTATTCGGTAACGTTTTTGTACACAGTTAATGTTTCAGTATTTATTAATCTGTATAATCCCATATCTCGCATATCAATTAAAATTCTAATTCAACACTTAAGTTCAGTATTTCTCTAACAATTATCCAATACTCAATTTTAAATGGAATTTACAATTTCGCATTCAAAATAACGATTCTAATTGGTTTATTAATCAATTAAAAAACATTTATAATTGATTATTAGATTACTCAATCTTTGATTCATGAGTAATTTTTCCAAATCATTTTTGACATTATCTGTGTAATTTAAGAGCTACGTTTGTGATTTTCAAAAATATAAATAATAACCAAATTTCGAAAATAAGAAAATAAACGTTGACTAAACAATAATTAATTAAGAATTGAGTGAGAATAAATTGCTAATAACAGGATATATTTTTTGGGATATTTCTGTAATATGTATTTAGATTATATGTTATTACATTTCTTAATATTATAAATGCATATATTCCAAAATTAAATTATAAAATATTAAATTTTATCCCAGTTCTACCTAATTACTTTGTTAAACAGTTGATTATTAAAAAACATTTTCGTCTTAAGAGTAATTAGAATTTGTTCATAATATAGGATAGCTTTGTTTTATTTTTCTTCTATTTCAGAAAACTTAAAAAAAATGATAAAGTTACATTAAAAGTTAAATAGTAATCTAGTTAAAGCGAAATGTTGAACAATTGTTTCTTATTCATATTGTTAAAAATAAAATAAATAGAAACGGGATTCATATAGTTTATATTACAGAGACTTTTGGTACCATCAAATAATATCTAAGGTGCTTTAAAATAGTATATCAGCTAATAATAACATTAAAATAGTTAAACGCTACATTAAAAGTTAAGTTACATTAAAAATTAAGCGTTACATTAAACGTTCTATTAATCTAGTTAAGACAAAAAGTTTAATAATTGTTTCTTTTTCATGCAGTTAAAAGTAAAAATTTAAATATGAATGAGCCAAGGTTCAGATAGTGTATGTAACAAATACTTTTGCTGTATTCAAATAATACTGAAGGTACTTTAAAATTGCTTATTAGCCAATAAAAAAAAATAACCTGTTAACTAATAAAATCAATTATAAAATTTTAGCAGCAACGATTAGAGTTGTTTGCTTTTCATATAAATAAAGCCCTTTTGCCTTTAATAAGAGTAAATTCCACCTCTTTTCGTATGGGGGGACTTAAATAGTTTTTCTTTATCAATATTAATAGAGTTTTTAAATTTTTTTTAATTTTTCTTATTGCAATGTTGAACAAATATATTTTTTGTCGGCAATTCTCTTTTTTTAATGTAGACTTCATTTTAAATCAATAAAAAAGATAATAAAAAAAAATAATAATAAAAATTCTGTGGTACAAAGTTACTATGAGGGAAGACTTTGGGTCACTTAATATGTAGCCTTAAAACCTGCTTTAACTTCATTCCAGTACGTAATTAATCTCTTGTTGTCCAATATAGATACAAAATGTTTAAAGTTTTCAAAATTTTTTTTGTTGTCTAAGAACAAATTTCTGAGGGTGGGGGTGGAGGGCAAAATACCATGATGAAAATTTTTTTAATTAAAATACGAATAAATCTATTATTAGTTTTTCGATTGCAATTATTTATAATGAAACATTAAAATAAAAATCATACAATTAATTAGAAATTTTGTGAAGAAGAGGAACTGTTGTTTCATTTATTGATTTCTCATGTACCATAACATCAGAAATTTCGACTCTGCATTTTTTAATGATGTAGTGAAATTCGAGACTATTATTTCTAAATAAATAAATTAAATTTCTAGTAAACTGTTTCTTACCACTTCGTCATATCATCATTATGGTTTTTTCCTTCCCAAGTCTTTCCTGAAATTTTAAAGCCTAGGTTTTTAAAATAAATATTTCATTGATTTTGTAATATTTTTTTTCTGAAGAAAGAAAGAATTAGCATAAAATTTTTTTACTAAGAAAAATATTTTTTATTATGTTTTTTTAAATAATCGTATGAGTAATTTTTTTCCAACATTGAATTCCAGTTTTTGATTGCTACAGTTACTAACCTTATTTACTTATTATTATTTATTTTTTTACTTTCTATTTGAACTTTATTATTACTTAGCATTATTTTCTTATATAAAGCATCATTTAGACACTCTTGACGCGAACAATAAATAAATAAATTACCAAGCGTTTTTAACTTAGTTGTAACTTATTACCGTAAACACCGTTCGGAGAGCATAAATTAAAAAAGATTAAATGGAACGAAAAGTTAACTTTGTGATGTAATAAGGGAAAATAAGTTTTCACAGAAAAAAACACTAAACGTAATTTTCTAATTTACTCTCTTAGGCATAATTTAACTTTTAAAATTTTTTTTCTACAGTTGTTTCAAGTAACCGTTTAATGGCGCCACATATGCAGGAAGCGGCTATTTTCCTTTGCGCAGGCGCGTTGAAGGATTCTATTTCTGATCTTTCCGCTCCTTTCAAGTGAAGAATTATTAAGAGAGCAGCAGATGAGAGAGTTGAGTGAAAACGAAGTTTTGTGAGAATCGTCTGTGTTTTTAAGTTTTTCTCGTTTGGTGTTTATTTTATTTGTGTTCATTAATAAAAGGATATCGAAAAATGGGGCTTACTGGATGTTACGCTTGTATGAAATACCTCGTTGTGATTTTCAATCTGATATTTTGGGTAAGTTATAATTATATATTCTGATTGAACGAAATGCGATTCGCGCCAAAAAGTTTCATCTGATGAGGAAGAGCGTTGGGTTACAGATGCGCGCCACGTGCCTGGAATGGCATTCGTTAAAGTGAATGGGCTTGTTTATGTTGCTCTTTCATAACATTTTATGTTATGAGTTTCTTAGCGGAAACTTAGCAGAAGTTAAGTTCTATTTCAAATGTACATGCCGAGATGTTTTCCATGCCCATGCCCTCTAGTTATCATGTTTGCGGCAGTGATGTTTTTATTGATTAAAATTTCTGAAATATGTTGTTTCACATAAAATATTCCTTCGTTTATGCATGTTAATATTAAAATATTTTAAATTACACTAAGGGAATTCAACTTACAATTAGGAGACAAAATGCGACTCTTAAATGGTAACTGTGCGGCCTTTTGCATTCCAATAAAAAATTAATTAAAAAAACTACTCAATAAGCAAATAGAAGAACTTTTATAATTGTTTTTCCAACTAATCATATAATGAATTAAATTAATATTTAAATATACAGAATGAGAAGTTCTAATATACTTATCAAAACATTTAATTCCTTCGACAATTTTTTTTGATAAATTAATTTAACAAAAACATGATCGAAACAAATGTAGTAAGATCTTGTAAGTATAATTTATATATAGTGGAGAAATACATATTTCCACGATGCTAAAAACCTATACGAAGCTAAAAACTAAAAGACAGAGTGTGTAAAACCTCAAATGTTTGTTTAATTCCACAGGCACATGGGAAAGCGAATCGGTTGCACGGAAATTCCAACTTTTTAATACAACTTTCTTCAAAAACGTCGCAAATAAAAACGATATAACATCAAAAAATTTTAATAAAAAGCTGAAAGTCTAAAAAATTAAAATGTTTTTAATGTTATTTAACTCTCCGATTAAAATGATTGTTATAGGAAGAAATTTACTATTAGGAAAATTCGTTTCTGAGCGACTCTACAGATTTCGTTAGTTAAACATTTGTGAAGCCAATTATGGGCTACGGTAATCATCACTATTTCCAACAATACGACTATAGAATGTTGAAAAATATTTTTTCCAAGAATTTGGATTTAGTGAATCATCGCTTATAGTGGATTTATTTCCTGGGTCCACAGATGCTTCGCTATAACGAGGTCCGATTATAAATTATGTGCATGCAATGACATTGTTGCAATGACAAAATTGATATTGTTCTTATTTCTTTAAGATATAATAGTCACATTTTAATGAATTGATATACTAATTTAATTCATCGCTGTCTAAAAAAAGAAAAAAAAACTTTCCATTATACTTTTTTTTTTTGAAAAAGAATGGGCACTTTTATGATTGATTGATACACTATTACCATTTATAAGCTAGGCCATTTTTGGAACTCTTGCAAAACTTTTAAAAATAGTGTTTTTTTTTCTTCTATAGTTATGACGTTCAGAGCTTTTCATGTAGTTTAGATTTCTAGCCATCAACTTTTGTGATAAAAGGTACAAAAACAAAATATTTTATTTTTGTCATTTCAAAATCAAAATAAGCCGCCTCAAAGTGACTAAGCTCAGTTTATTTAAATAAATCTCAGCGTAAAAAATGTCATTAAAATTTCAATACATCAATTGTTTTATGCTATTTTTTTATAAGAAATATAAAAATATGTTTGTAGCTATCAGAGCCCGCTTTAAGGACTTCAAATTATTAGCCAAATTTTAAAATTCTTAACCAAAGGCAAATCCTAACAATTTTTTTATGAATGATTTTTTCCCCAAAGAAAACTTGAATTCAAAATACAGATTTACGGTACTTCGGGATTATTCCTTCGACCATTTTCTTACTATAAATTGAGCTATTTTATAAAATTCAAATAAGAATCATTTTACATTCGTGAAGAATAAAATGAGCAATAGATGAGAGAGAGAGGATGAAAAATGTAGATGTTTTATCGTCTTTGAGGAAAAGAAATAAGAGTAGGTTGGGGTTAATTTTTGATAACTTCTTCATCTAGAGCAGTGGTTTCCAAATGGCGGCCCGGGGACCGCATCCGCCCCGCGAAGCCTTTTTTTTGTGACCCGCGAACTAAAATATATTAGTTGTCATTTTTTTGCGGACAATTTTCGTAAAAAATCTAAATGGGTTTAAAATACTTTTCTTGTTAATAAAAACCTAAATTCTTCATTTCTGTGAAATTTATCATACCAACTGGGCAAAATAAATTTATTTCTCAGGTTTTGCATCCAAAAAATTTTTATTCAAATACAAAAATAATCGTGTATGTTGCTTTTTTCTATTTCATTCTTTTGTATTTTGTAAAAATAATTTAGCATGTGTGTATCCGAAATTTTCTCGGAGAAATTCTACGATTTAACTTTTTGAAACCACTCATTTTGGACGAAAATATTTACACACACATTTGTAAACTTTAAATTTAAAATGTAAATATCTATTCTCTGGTGGTTGCTGCAGACAAACCTCAATTTTGCCATTGAACGTTTTGTGCGCTACCATGTAAGTTTTAATACCAACCTTTTTAAAGTTTTATATCTTAACAATTAGATATCTGTTGCACATTAATTGTTTAATACATGGGTGCACATTAAAGTTATTGTAGCCCGAATTTTTTAATATGCAACTAAATATTTTTAACAGGTAAATATCTGACAGTAATATTTAATGTTCCTTCAAACATAAAAGAGTCCTACATAAAATTTTGACAAAGTTGCTGCCCGCCATTTGATTTGTGTTTTTAATTGTGGCCCCTGACCTCATGTAAGTTGGATGCCCCTGTTTTAGAGCAATAAAATAAGGATAAGTGGGAAGCAACATAATGTCGTCACGTTATTGTATAGGTTATTGTCATGAGAAAAAATATTTTTTGCTATGATAATATGCTTCTTGCTACCATTTAATACGTTTTATTGACCAGGGGTCTGTTTAGAAGAAATTTGGGCCCGTTAACGGACCATTCACTAAATATCTTTTCATAAAAACGACCCTTCACAAAATAATTTATCTTTTAATCGGACCCTTCACAAAATAATTTATCTTTTAATCGGACCCTTCACAAATTTGTTTATCTTCATTATTGTTTTGTTAATAGAATAAACCCTTCCCAGGAAGGGGGGGGGGAGAGAGAGAGAGAAAGACGATTCTAGACAAACTAAGTTCCTAAGTTTAAATTCCAAATGTAGTATTTTCTAAGAAAATATTTCTACTTTTACAAATATCGTGTGCGCATTCTTATCAATATTAAATCATAATTTTTTTGTGAATGAACAAATGATATTTATTCATAAAATTAATTAATGGAATATTCTGTAAATAAAAATTAATTTCTGGCAATTTTTTAAATAAAATATTATATATTTAAGAATTGTTTAAGTTTACTTAATGCGTATTACACATTAAAAGTAATACATTACTGAGTTGTGTTATTTGAAATATGTCAATTGCAATAATTAAAAATGTGAGCGATTTTGTTTCCATTATTCGTCTGAAATGAATATTCTGTGTTGAGCAGTATAGGTTAAAAACCAAATATTTGTATGTTGCAACTCTAATTTAGTAGCAGCAATTGCTGAGCAAAATCTTGTATCTATTTACAATTTAAAAACTTGAAAAGGTTTTTAGCAATTTTTGCAATAACAGAACCCTATTATCATAAAATCAGGACCCTGGTTAAAAGAAAGAGACTTAACGTTTATTTTATATTCACAAATTATGAATAGTTTTTTTCCGCAATTTTACAAAAACAGGACCTTTAACAAAATGTCTGGACAGACCCCTGTTGACATAAACTATAGGAAAGAATTTCATCACACGACATCGCATGATCCGGCAATGTACTTGGTAGTTTGTATTTTATGGTAGTTCGTATCATGCTTACATAATCTCTCTTGTAGCTTAATGCTTACATGATCTGGAGTTAATATTATTCTAATTGGCTATGCGACGGATCCACGACTGTCACCTAATAAAAAATACAGGATTTGTTCAAAAAATTTTGACCTTTTTTTTTTAAAGATGGAAGAAAATATGCATTTTTTTTTTCCTTTCAAAAATCATTCGCCAAAACAATTTTTTTCCCTCCGAATTTACGATTTTTATCGCATTTGATGAGGTGGTGAATGCTTAACGCGGGCCATAAGTAATTAAATATGTATTTTAAAGCATTCTAAATTTTTTTTTTAGTGAAAAAAAAGGAAGAAAATCTTACAAAAGAATTAATACTATTCTATTGCAAACTCACTCCTACCTTCCAAGCGTGACATCATTTGTGGAAGGTCCCTTTAAAATTAACTAGAGTTAAACATAAAATGTTCTTCAGTAACTTAGTGGAATTTGAATTGATTATATGTTTTGTGAAATATAATTTTTAATATTAAGTGTGAAATTTTTAATGTTTCGTTACCCTTTGTAATAAAATAATGTTTATTTGTAATTACGGAGTATTTAAAAAATTAAAATGTTGCGTCAACATTTTAATTAAAATCTGAATTGTACGGAAAATTACAATTATTGATTTATTGAAAACTGCTAATACATATGTGTAGTTAATTTTTGAGAAAACCTATTACTAAAGTCATTTTGTTATATAATTTTTTATCATTTATTATAATAGCGAGTATAATATTCACTAATTATGGCCACAAACTCAAAAAGCCACCATGTTCTTTCTCACTCTAAAACTTCTTGTAAATGTTCCGTTTTAACGATAAATGATATTGTAAAGTATCTACGTTATAAGGATAAATTATTTTGAGAATGGTCTGCTATAAAGGTCCGATAATGACCACTGTAATGGGAGTCAAACAATTCAAACACTACAAATAAAAAGGGAAGATATGGAAAATATGCGAAAAATCTCGAAATGTTTTATTGAAGAAAGGTAGCTAGCCTTCACGAAACTTTTAATTAATTTGAAAAATGGAGTGAATGACATCTTTTATTTATTAATTTTAAAATTATATCTCCTGGACAGACATGGTTTGTACGTTTTTCGCAAGACTCAACATTACAAAATTATAAGTAGATTTTTTCTATATTTCAGAAAAACGGATCCTTTGCAAAAAGTTAAGATAAAGCACTGGTTTCGTTAATTTTCCCAAAATAAGGATTCTGTTTCATGCTGAAAAAATTTTGAGTAGATTTTCTCCATTTCACAGAAACGGATCTATTACAAAATCATGGAATAACCACAGCTGCATTGTATATTTGGGTCTAGTGAATTGTTGGTATTGGCGTTATACCAAGTTGCGAACATCAATCTATTCGACATGAATGTTAGTCAGTTACTTTTTATTGCTTTTTTTTCTTCCAAATCTTACTCTTCCATTAAATTTTGAAGATTTGCAAATGTAAACAAAAAATGGATTTCTATTCCAGATTAATTTTTATCTTACTACTTTATTTTTTTTGTTCCACAAACAATGCATACAAAACAAATCCGATGATTAATGGATGACAAAACAAACAAATCCGACAATTAAATAACTAAAATCGTACGTGAAAGTAGACTGTTAAAATATTCTGGATCAAAAAACGGTAAAAAGTACCGGATCGGTACTTTTTACTGGAACATGACATGTTACGGATCAAAAAATATCGTGGTTTTTGTAGTAATAATTACCATAAAATCATGGAATCACTCTAAATAAATATTACCGTAAAAATTATGGTGTAATATTTTACGGATAAAATAGATTTTACGGTAAATCAATTTTACGGATGAAGCATTTAAAGTGCCGGTACTTAATACCATAATTTGATCCGGAAATTTTGGTGACAGTTGTTTATTTCGACAAGAAGATCTTAATTACTAAGGGGCTTCGATAAGCTCGGGAAACTTTTATTTAAACGTATATGTTTCTGCGAATATGCCAATTAACACAAATATCGTGTTTTGAATAAAATTTTCGCTCTTGATTTCAGTTCAAATAACTATTTATCAATTACTTCTAGGTATTCCTAATAAGTGACATATACAATGAAAGTTGATTTAATTTCTAATTGCTTAAAAATATTCACGGAGAAGTTTAGGTGTCCCCACAATCCGAGACAACAGTATTAATACATCTATACTTTTCCTGTCATCATCTTGGTTTTATATGCTAGAAGGGTGGATCGGTCTCAGTGACCGAGCTTCAATACTTGGACAAATCGATGAACCGTAAATTACAATAATGATTTGCCGAGTTGTGAACATATCTTGAAGTGAGGTGGATATATCTTTATTTAAAAGCGGTTATTGATTATATACTGGAGCAGCGTTTTCCGTTAGGTGTTTATGCTAACATGTGAACATCGGAGCAAATATTGAAGATAATTCCTAAATTAAGCTAATATTGAAGAAAACAGCTAAATTAAGTAAATATTGAAGAAAGCTGCTTAATTACTGGGAAGAAAATTATAATGAAGTATATTTAATTTTGTTATCATTAAGTTGATGAACGATATTGGTTTTTGCTTTAAATTATATCGAGATATCTTATTTATATTTTCTTTAAAATGTATATAGTAAATTAGGCTTTCAAATTATAGTTTGATGTATTCCAGGGGTCTGTTTAGAAGAAATTTGGGTCCGTTAACGGACCCTTCACAAAATATCTTTTCATAAAAATGGACCCTTCACAAAATATTTTGACTTAAAAACGGACCCTTCACAAAATGATTTTTCTTTTAATCGGACCCTTCACAAATTTGTTTATCTTCATTATTATTTTGTTAATCAAATAAACCCTTCCCAGGGGCGAAAACAAGAAAGACAGATGTAAACGAATTAAGTTTTGTCTTCAGCAGACGCTTCTTCCTTTGTTCGTTCGAAATGAATTTTCTGCGTTCAGCAGTATAGGCCAAATACCAAATATTTGTATGTTGCCTCTCTAATTTTAAAGAAGCAATGGCTGCTTATTTTTGAAAATTTATTTATTTTTTATTATAATTTTACAGTGCTGAGCAGAATCTTGTATCTATTTACAATTTAAAAACTCCTTGAAAAATGTTTTTGAAATAACCGGATCCTATTTGCACAAATTCATAAAAGCAGGACCCTTGCTAAAAGAATGTGACTTAACGCTTATTTTATATTCACAAATAAAGAGTAATTTTTTCACAATTTTACAAAAACTGGACCTTTCACAAAATGTCTGGACAGCCCCTGTATTCATAACCTGTAAAATTTTGTACTCATAGCCTATAAACTATTACTGAAGAATCAATTAATAAACATGGCTTACAAGTACATCACATTTAGTCTAAATTTTATAATTTTGAGTTATTTGGTTTTTCTGTTTTAAAATGCTATGAACTTTTTGACTTTTAACCAACTCTAAGGGTCATATTTTTGTAAAAGTCATATTTTTGTAAGTGTCAATTTTTTGTTTTTAAAAATCCATAACAAATGTTCGTCAAATATCTCAAACTATAATCATTAATTTATTGTGTATTGCTTTTAAGGTACGCAATTAAATATTACGTATAAAATGTCCTGCTATGTTTAATTTTGTAAAAAAGAAGTATTCTAAAATATGGATAATAACACTTTTTTATTGATAAAATGATGTACTAATTTTAAATTTTTGTTTACTATTAATTACATATGTGTTTTTAAATGTATGTTTATTAATACTTTTTAAATTTATTAGCGTATAAAACGGATTGTTCACAATATTTTTCATTTAAAAAAAAAAAAAACCTGCTCCTAAAAATGGGCTTTTTGAAAAACGGAGTAGATGCCATTCTTTAATTCATAACTTTTACTTTTAATTTTTTAATTTCCGTATTTACGAAAAGCTTAAACAAGAACTAGATGACGTTCTTTAATTTATAATTTTAAAATTACAACCCCTTAAAATTGTTTTTTCCCCGGAAAAAAAAAGATCGTGGCAAAAAGAACGATTCTCATCTTAAATTCAGAAAATAATCAGATAATCATATTTTCAACGAATTTACGAAAACTGGATTTTTTACGAAAAGCTTAAACAAATCTTTTGGTTTTTGTGATTTTTCAAAATCACAAAAAACTGGTTCCTATTTTCACAAGTTTTTAAAATTATGAGTAGATATTTCACAAAAAATAGACCTCTCACCGAGTCTGAAATAACCCCAGCATTTAGTAAATATGAGTGTGATTCATAAATTAACTAGCATTTTTTTAAATTAGTTATCTTTTTTAAGTAAAATTTACAGGCAGTTTTAACACATTTCAAAACAGAAATTATGATTGTGACATTAACTCACTGAACTTTCTTCGAATTCTTTTTTTATTTATTATTATATTCTTACTGTTTTAATTTTATTTGAGCTATATTAGATACTTTAATTAAAACTAATAACATTAATTTGATTTTTAATATAATTAAAAGTGACTTATCTGCATCATTACGATACTTGTGGCAAGCATTTGTTTTTTTTTAATTGTGCATTAAGAAAAATAATGCTATGTTTTCTCATCCCTTAATTAAAGTTTAAATTGGTCGATGCTGTGTAGTTATCACTTGCTTTCTTTTTTGAGTTCCATTTTAGCTTGCACTTTCGAACTATAAATTGAACGAATTACCATCATGTTATCATTCTGTGTTTTGCCGTTGCGAATTTGTTTTAAATTTTATTGTTAAACTGGCTGTTAAGCGTTATTACTGTTTATAGTTGGTTGCTACTTCTTTTTTTGGATAAGTAAATAAATTTTGAAATATTCGAGTGCTGGGAAATTATTGGTCACTAAACTGCTTTATTTTAATTCATTAGAATTTGTTTCAAATTTATTGTTAAACTGGCTGTTAAGCGTTATTACTGTTTATAGTTGGTTGCTACTTCTTTTTTTGGATAAGTAAATAAATTTTGAAATATTCGAGTGCTGGGAAATTATTGGTCACTAAACTGCTTTATTTTAATTCATTAGAACTTTGAATTGTTTATAAATAAGCAAAATTTAATTTGTTTATTTTCTTGTTTTGAAAAGTATAAATTTTTTTTTTGCCTTCATTGGAAAAAACATAAATAAACGAGTGATCGAGGAGTCAATGACACATTTGTTTATGCCATTTGTTAATTGCCTTTTTGCTTCCAAATATCCTGAATCATACAAAAGTTTCGTTTTCATCCTTAGTCTAAATTTTTAAAAAAAAGTCTATCAAATAATTTATCAAATCTACAATCAAACAGCGTTGAATATAAGTAAAAATACTAATAATATTTAAAACATGAGAACAAAGTTCTCAATTTATTTTTTCACTAAATTCAAAGAAATTGTATTTTCTTTAAAAAAAATCACAATGAGATTAAAAGTAATATGAGATTAAGACGAAAAAGATGAAACTAAAACAATAATAAAAACAATTTTCATTATTTGACTTTAAATATTGAAATTTATATCGTATTTGATTATAAAAGTATTTTTAATAGTAACAGAGTCAATAGTTACGCAATTACAATTTTTTTAGTAATAATTCCTTTTAGTACTAATTACGAAATCTAATTTTGTTTATTTTGTTGTTTGAATAGACACTTCTAAGACACTATAAACACTTATAAGAAATACAATGTAAAATTTTGGGGAAAATGTAACGTTTTAAATGTTTTTTTCCTGAAGAAAAACTTTGTTAATTTAATCATTTTTATTCATTTTTACAACTTCATTTACTTTTTCTACTCTTAAGTTTTAAATTTACTCAATCAAGTTAGCATTAAGTTGCTCTATTTTTAAGCTATATAAAACTGAAATATTTAACTTTATTTATTTTATTTACTTATTAGTGCAAAAAGCTTAGTTCATTTTTCATTCTCGTGTTTCATCCTTATACTACTTGACCCTTACTGAACTTGCAATTGAAACGTCGTACCAATGAAGCTGGTTCGCATCACTCAATCGAAAGATATCTTTCAGTTTGTAAATATTCCAATGATTGCTTTCATTTCGGTAACCGAAATGGCGCGATAACTTTTTATTTTTTAAATTTTTGTTATCATCAGTAAGCTACTTAAGAAATGTATGAATAATTTATTTATCTATTTACATTTATTATTTATGAGTATGTATATCTAAGTTGTTAATTCATTTAATTATGATAATCAATCAATTTTATTTGTTAAATTTTTTTTATCATCAGTAAGCTACTTAGAGATTATGGATAATTTATTTATTTATTCATATTTATTATTTAAGAGTATGTATATCTAAGTTGTTAATTTATTTAAATATGATAATCAATCGTATGATAGATTTCTATATGAAGACTAAGCAGAACCTTTCTTTTAGCAATATTCTTAAGTGTAAGAATGTATTTTTCTTTAATAGTTACAAAAACAGTTCGTAATATTTTTATATTTTCAGTAGATCTTCCGTGTATTGAAATAATCTTAGTGCTAATGCTATAGAGGAAACTAAATAGAAATTCCACTGGACCAATAGCCTATTCCAATGGACCAATAGCTTAATGGACCAAAAGCCTTTTTTTACGTTATCGAAATATTTCTTGTAATCTTTTCTAAAATAATGAGCTAAGTTATCCTGTATCTTTAGAATACTGATGTTTAACTTGCATTTTCAAAATCCTGATATTAAACCCAAGTCTTTAAAATAGAGCAAAAAATATTGTTCTTTCCCTATTGTTTAAATAAGAATGTGGCTCGTAAGAGAGTCCGTCATAGTAATATCCGTCGTCGAGGGTTCGTCATAGTAATATAAATATAAAAGAGCATATAACTATACAATTTTTTCAATAGTTTTTTCTAAAATAATTACGATTCTGTGAAATTTTGTTACACTGCAGAATTTTTTAAAAGAAGTGCAAGATCATTTTAAGAGAAATTTAGATCCGCTGTTGGTTTTTGTGATTTTTTCACACAATTACTAATACTGTACCTGATTTTCACAATATTATGAGTAAATTTTTCATAATATGAGAGAAACAGAGCCTTCCACTAAAAATCTCAGAATACCCTTGGTAATATAAATAATAAAAAAAAATATTATCATTACACGTCTAAATTGTACTACTAAACAATTGTTACTTGCTTCTACACTTTTATTAACTTTAATGAATTAATATTAATTTTAAATCGCCTTGAGACAATGTGTGACAAACAGCATCCCTTTATTTCATATATGATTGTGATCGCCATATCGCGATTTTTTAGGGCTCTTTTAAAATTTTTGACGCCGAGCAAAATATGACTAGTGAGTGCTAGTCTTTTTTCTTCTTTTTTTTCTTAAATTTTGATGATCAATGAAATAATTTTGAATCGATAGTCTGTGTTTGTCGTTTGTCATAATTAGTGGCTCCTTGCCCAAATTTTTATAAAACATTTTTATAAAGTGCTAATCATCATATGTATGTGCAAAATTTTATTGAAGCGTTAAAAAGAATGATTTAATCAGCTTAACACTAGAGAGACTGAACACTGCTATATACCTAGAAAGTTTGAAGGGGCCAGAATTACAGATATGTTGAAATACTCTTGTTTTTCCCTCCTAATGAAATTAGGGTACTTCATATCTACCAAAGAGTATCTAATAACCAAACATACCAACTAAATCCTACTTATGGGGTACCTGCTAAAATACTTTTGGGGCCACCCTGTCCCCCCCTCTTCATTCAAGGCTTAAGTTTCCTTATACGTTTTTACTAGGCTAATACATGAATGATTAAATAAGCACTTAAACTGGATCAAGCAATAAAAAGTCAGAAATACTCAATACTTTCAGTAAGTTATATTTTGAATTACAGAACAACAAAAAACGAGGGCCCAAACGGCCCCACCTGTCTTTTTTATTTAGCCTTATAACTAAAGTTTAAGTTATTTTTTAGATTAATATATTTGTAGGTTACAGAATGAAAGTTATGCATTTTTGTACAGCATATGTAGTCTATAATTCTAATAACTATCATTATATTCTTTTTTAGGACCTCTTAAGATCTCTCATTCTATTTGTGTGTTATGTGTTAAAAAAAGATGAAAATTTAAAAGCATTTAAAATGTATTGAATAGCGTTCATCATGTCTCTTCTTTTCAACCTTAGAATGTATTCTAGGAATGTATTTTCATTACTATCTACCATTGTTTCCCCATGTTAAAATGTATTGTCAATTATATTGAATCGTGGGAAGAGTAACATTATGTTTGCCTGTGTTAAAAAAAGAATAGTTTTTCAGAGTTAAAGCATTTAAAATTTACTGAAAAAAGTTTGTTATTCTTTTATTCAAAATTTGATTACATTCTAAGAATACATTTGATTGCTCTCTACTATCGTTTTCCCTTGTCAAAATGTATGACCATATGCAGGGGTAATATATGCACAAAATATCTTTTCATAAAAACGGACCCTTCACAAAATGATTTTTCTTTTAATCGGACCCTTCACAAATTTATTTATCTTCATCATTGTTTTGTTAATTGAATAAACCCTTCCCAGGAAGGGGAGGGAGGGAAAGAAAGACGGATGTAAACGAATAAGTTTTGTCTTCGGCAGACTATTCTTCCATTATATTCATTCGAAATGAATATCCTGTGTTCAGCAGTATAGGCTAAATACCAAATATTTGTATGTTGCATCTCTAATTTAGTAGCAACAATTGCTGTTTATTTTTTAAAATTAATTTTTTTAATTATAATTTTACAGTGTTGAGCATAATCTGTATCTCTTTACAATTTAAAATCTCCTTGAAAAAGTTTTTTCCAATAACAGGACCCTATTTGCACAAATTCACAAAAGCAGGACCCTGGTTGATAGAATTTGACTTAACGTTTATTTTACATTCACAAATTACGAGTAATTTTTTCACAATTTTACAAAAACGGACCTTTTACAAAATGTCTGGACAGACCTCTGGTTATAATCACTTCTATCCAAAATTTGAATACATTCTAAGAATACATTTGATTACTCTCTATCGTTTTTCCTTGTCAAAATGTATAACCATATGTTAAATCGGGCGGAGATTACATTATTAAAATCTGTTTGTATATGTTGACGAAAAAGAATAATCTTTTAGAACTGAAGCATTTAAAATTTATTGAAAAGCATTTGTTATATCAGTTTTATTTAACCTTTGAATACATTTGCTTACTATCTTTTTCCCTTGTTAAAATTTTCTTCCAATTACGTTAAATCGGGTGAAGAGTTCATTCTGTTAGTGTATTTAAAAAAAAAAGAAAAAGAACGATCTTTCAGAACTACAGCATTTAAGATGTATTGAATAGCTTCCGTTATGTCACTCCTATTCAACCTTTGAATACATTCTAAGAAAGAAATGAAGCCGATAAACTAAGAAACAGATGTTTTTCCCTTTCAGAAGAAAGTTTTCTAAACAAATAAAACTCTATAAAAACGGAAAGAAGTTGTACTTTACTTCCTTCAGTCAGTATTTCTTCTCTTGATCTTAAAGGGAAAAGTTTATTTGACAAATTGTTCCGTTTCCATTTGAAAACTTTCGTATTACTTTTATGCTCATGAAGCAAAAACTGTTCCATTTTAACTCTCTTTAAACATCTTAACTTTTTCTTTTTTGAATAAGTTGTTTAGACATGCATCAAAGAATGGGATTTTTCAGCGAAATTTCAAACCTTTTATATTATCATATTAACTTTGAAATGGTATTAAAACGAGCAAAGGGAAGACTGTATTTTATGTATTATGTTTACTGAAATCTTAAGGTTTCATTTAAAGTTAAAGGGGAGGGGGGAAAAAGAAATAGATGGAAGGAAGATTGAAAGAAAAAGTGGGATTGGAATAATTTTAAGGAAAGTAAAATTTGTTAAAATCATTTTGATGTCTGTATAAGAAATTATTTTCGCTATCTCCCGGGTCAAAATTGTTTATATTATCGACTTTTGTCTTGGTATACTTCAAATGAGCGTAAACTGACTTATTAATTGTTGCAATAGGAAAAAATCATCTAAAATTATAAATTATAAAAAACATTTCATTTATTTATTTTAAATGAACAAATGAAATAACAATTGAATTATTTTAAATAAATGAAGAAATGCATGTGGAAGTTGCTTAACAATTATTGAAAAGTATTCGGCAGATTTTATAATTTGAGATTCTTGATCATTTGTCTCGTATGGCGTTTTCAAAATCAGAGTCATCCGGACTGTATGCTAACAAAACAATCCGGAGTCTTTTATGGAAGATTGTTCCTGTCCAAAATCGAGGACTTGTAATCTGAATTAGCTCAAAGCCTAAACAATGTTTTTTATTTATCTTTTGCTTAGCTTTCTTCCGGAAAAGCTAAAAGAATTGGCTGACAAAATCATGACGGTGTTCGAAAAACGCAAGCACTCCTGTGGCGCAGTTGATTAAGGCAACACTCACACTACTGGTGAAGAGCTGGACGTCGCGAGTTCGATCCTAGGAGCAGACAGAACAACGAGCGTATACGTAGCAAGTTGCTTGTATACGTTAAATCTGTAGTGGCTAAACGTCTTCTCATTGATTGTGGTGTGGAAGTTCCGAGAGAGGGGTACCAGCTTAGGCGCTGTCTTCCTCATCTGACCAGTGTCATAATTAAGTGCATTCCTACCATAGCCGTTAAAAGATATATGCCTGGAAAAGGAGGCAAGGGGTTTAGTCATGGGTGATGTGTTAAAAATTGAAAACAATTTTTTTTATGGAATGCGAGAGCCTATTTTCTGATCAAGACATTTTATTCTTTAAATTGTTTATGCTAAATGTTTTTTTGTTTTTTTCGATATTCAATTAACGAACAGATTTTTATGTATTTATTTGAACAAAGATTATGAACACTTTGTCATGAGCAAAAACGTTTTAGTTAACTAACTCGTGTCCGACTCAGATTGAGCCCGTTTCCTATCTAATGCATGACAAAAATGTATGTAAAAATATAATAATTTGTTTATTTTTTTATTTTATATTATTTAATTTAATTATTTATTTATTATTATTATTTAAAATTTTACAATGATATTTACCTTATAAAGAAAATATCGCCATTCTTGGAGAAACATAACAAAAATAAATTAAACTTGCTGTGGAAATTAAAAATAAAACATCATAAATCCCAAGCGTCCCAACACTACTTACTTTATATCTAGTTCCATAAGTAAAAAAAAAAAAAAAAAAAAAAAAAAAAAAAAAAAAAAAAATGATTCTATCAAATTTTTATTTCTTTCAATTTTAGGAAAGTTTTTCTAAATTTTTTCTCAATTATTTTATAAAATCATTATCTCAAAGTACCGCGAATCTCTTTTCTGGTGATATTACAGATAAAGTTTCGTTATTTATTGAATTCAAAATGTCATTTGTTTTCTGAAAATTGAAAACTCTTAAAATAGTTCTAAAATGGCGCTTAAAAGTCAGCCTCTTTATCATAGACTTCTCGACATTTAAGCTAATTTTCTAAGCGCCAAAATGCTCAATTGCTGCAGAATCATGCTTCTCAGCAAATTCTTCACGTTTAATTAATTATTCACAAGGTAAAACAGCAGGATGGTAAAGTGCGCCAAAAGGACATTAAGTAGAGAGAATCTGCTAATGGCTGTTTGCTCTCTCCTTCCACTTGCATTCCATTTATTTCCTACAAAAGAAATATCTAAACGTTTTCTCTTATGGAGTCAAGAGGGAGGTGAGGAGTTGGGAGTTCGCAGGTTTTTGAAAGTCACTTTAATAAGTTGGTACTTTTTTGTGGGTTTTAAAGCGTTTGTATTGAAGAAAAAAACTTTTTATTTTATTTTTTCTTTTACTTCTTTTAGCACTTTTTTTGGTTTTGCTTTTATTCGAAGGAATTTAATAATCTTGGTTTAAAGAATATCACGCTAAATAGATTTTAATGAGGAAAAAGAAAAGTACTTTTTATCAAATTGAAGAAGATATAAGCTTGAATAAAAATAACGACTTTTCTTGAAATATTTTTTTCCCATTTGTATACTATTTCGAGTATTTGTATGCTAATTTTTTAATGACTATTTTACATTCCTCATTTAATGTAAGATTTAATGAAATTGTGGAGAAAAATATTTAATAATGAAAAAAAAAAGTTTAATTCAAGTTACTAGAACTAAGACTCTAAACCTAATAAAAAAATGTTTCTTCCTCCCTTTATAATCACATCATTCTGTTTTCCCACTTATATTTGCATATAGAGTTTCATTGAGTTTAGAATTTATTTATAAGAAATTCTTTTGTATTTACTAATTACCGTAGAACGACTCAAATCGACTTGATTTCGTGATCATAGTCATTACGTTTGGTTGGTTTCAGTTAATGTATATTTAATTACTCTTATACTTTTGAATCTTGCTAATAAATAGTAAGCACTACTCATTTATTAAAAATGTCTGGGCAGACCCCTGAAGTATCAATAAAATTTTATAACGGCAAATTATTTAGATATTTTAGTTCCA
The DNA here is from genome assembly GCF_043381705.1 of Parasteatoda tepidariorum. Classification (NCBI taxonomy): domain Eukaryota; kingdom Metazoa; phylum Arthropoda; class Arachnida; order Araneae; family Theridiidae; genus Parasteatoda; species Parasteatoda tepidariorum. The sequence goes on from NC_092206.1 coordinate 46,817,561, forward strand.
TTTAATTATTTTCATGTTACTATTGGCAAAAATGTATTTGTTCATGTTTCTGAATTTCTGTTAGTTTTCCTATTAACCAGGGGGCGGGCAAACCATTAGTGAATGCACCAAAAGTGGCGCATTGTGTGATTACAGTTGGCGTTTCAATCGGTTCTGATACCGAAGGAGACCACGGTTCCTTTTCACTTTTTATGAAATTTATTTTATTTCTTGTTCGAGTAGATCATTCCTTAACTATAACTGTAACCGATCAAAAGCACTTAATTGATCATTACTTAACCATAACTTAACTTAGATGATCAAGCATGCTGGAAAAAAATGCAGTAATTAAAATATTCGTCAATTATATTAGTGCTCGACTTACATGATGCATATCTGAACTCGTCTGTTAAAAAATGAGCGCACGGCATGTAAAGTGTTGGCGTTATTTGTTAGCATTGCAGTTGCTTTTGCTAGCATTGAAAGTGTTTAATACAATTTCTGTGCATTTTATTTTTATTGTATGTTACACTTTAAAGCAGAAAAACCACATCTCAGGCGTGAGGTTACTATGTCGCCAAAACTATATAAACTGTACTTATTATTTTCCATTTATTCCGTATTGTTGTTGTCGTGGCCCATTAAGGCAAGAGGGGCGATTGTTCTTGTTTTCCAGTGGCGCCATCTATGACCGAGAATTCTACTTCTGTCACTCCCATATATCACACCCAGTTAAAGGGCGGACCCATACGTTCATCAAGATCGTAATTTTGACCCGAACCAGAGAACGCTCAAACTCAAATTCAATATTTCCAGAGGTATAATTTCTTATGGGTACGTGGAGGGCTTTGTGACCTGACAGATTTAACGTGTACCAGTCACCATTACACGGGGAGTCTTCGGCAGGCTGAATTAGAACTAACGTTCTCACGAATGTTGAGAAGCGCCCCTGCCAACCAGGCTATCCTGGCCTGTTATTCCGTAATAAGTTTTATTCTGAAAAAGGAATTTTAACTTCAGGATATTTTTTATAATTGTCTACTCTTGCTCTAGCAATCTTTTAATCCCATAAATAAAATGTTGTTGCTTTGTAACTAATCATTCGGCTGATAGATCAGATTAAATACGTGTTATTTTTTTTTCTATATATATTTCTTTTATTTGTGTTATTAAGGAAGTGGTAAAGTTAAAAGTTTGAAATTTTTGAAGATGTTGACTTCGCAGAACTAGCAAGAATTATTTTTCGAATGTTAAGTAATTAATGGTTAAAGTAGTATTGTTTCAAATAGCAAAATAAGAAAGGAAGAATCTTTAATAATCATTATAAATCAGATGCTTGACCTTTTATTTCAAGTTGAATTTGGTGTTGAGTAATATTTTATGATTAGTAAATATTAAAAAATATGCCAATATTATTATTTAAAGGAAATTTAATTATGATTATGTAAACTACACAACATGTAAATTCAAATTATGTGTAATAATTTTTTTCACTCTTCCAGAAAGATGAATAGTTTGAAATAAGTGTACAATAAGTAAAAAAAATAAATAAATAAATATAATTTGTGATTTGAAGATAAACTTAGTGATTTAGTTGATGTGTTTTGAAGGTTTCTATATTTTGTCATTTGTCACAAGGAAAACAATCAAATTTTTATGAAAAAATATAAGTAGATGATTAAAGTAAACGTTTGCAATCTTAAAAGACGTTTAAGTGTTACGGTGACGTTTCGGATTCCCTAAAAATGGATACACTGCAAAAAATTTCAGATCAAATTATGGTATAAAGTACCGGCACTTAAAGTGCATCATCCGTAAAATCCATTTTTACCGTAAAATATACCGTAATTTTTACATTAATATTTATTTAATTTGAGTGGTTCGGTGATTTTTCTGTAATTATTATTTTAAAAATTACGGTATGTCAGCTTTTTTTATCCCATAACATTTTCCTGTAAAAATAGATTTTATGATAAAAAGTACCGGCCCCCTGACTGCCAGTATTTTTACCATAATTTGATCCAAAATTTTTTACACTGTAGTAGACAAATGTTAAGATTTCAAGGATTCTTAGACTCTAACTGCGACTAGAACGTTTTTAGGTTGTACTCAGTAAAAAAGAAAGAAAAAACTGAAATTAAAAAATAAAACATTTTGCTGACTTACATTTTTTAAGACAGTTTAAGTTACTTCGAAAAAAAAAATCGATTATGGCTTGTTTACTGCAGAATATTTTTTGAAAAAAAAAAATCTTTAACTTTTTGCCTGTTTAAAGACTTGAATATTCGTGGCAGTGATTTGTTTACTTCCAGTTACCATTTGGTATCTTCGTATCGATTTGTTGCCAGAAGCAGGAATATGTTGATTAAGTGCTTCGATAATCTTATCGCTTTCGACACAGAAAACTATTAACCTATGATGCCTCATCAGTCAATTTTTCATTAGAGGTCTTTTTGATAGGTAAACGCTATGGTTTAGCTACATCATGCATGTCCAATGTATGGTCACCATGGAAACGAAATAAACTTTATTGTCACATGCAATAAACTATTCATGCATGTCACTCACTCTGAAATCAATATTGAAAATTTGTATATAAGTGACACAGTTTGCATATTGGGTTTGTGAATTTGTTTGAATAATTTCTAGCATTAAATGTTCAATAATTGGTAAATATTTTTTTTTGGAATTTACAGAAAGGAATATTGACCATAATGATGAAGCGGCAGCTCTACTTTAATAGTATCTTTATTAACGTAGTTATTACTGAAATTGTTTTTCTGAATACCCAGATTGCAAGCGAAATAACAAACAATTTTTTCTGCTTATTATTTTAGAATTTTGAAATAATTTATTTCAATGTTATGTGTGTTTACAACATACATTTGTTTTTGAGTTTCAAGATGAATTAATGCACAACTTTTTAAAATTCAAGCAAAATCACAACAGATGTTAATTAGCATATTTTTTTTCACATTTTTTTGCTTATTCACAGGGGTCTGTTAACGGACCCTTCACAAAATATCTTTTCATAAAAACGAACCCTTCAAAAAATATTTTAACTTAAAAACGGACCATTCACAAAATGATTTTTCATTTAATTGGACCCTTCACAAATTTGTTTATCTTCATTATTGTTTTGTTAATTGAATAAACCCTTCCCTGGGCAGAAACAAGAAAAATGGATGGAAACGAATTAAGTTTGGTCTTCGGCAGACGATTCTTCCAATATTCGTCCGAAATGAATATTCTGCGTTCAGTAGTAAATCCTAAATACCAAATATTTGTAAGCTGCATCTCTAATTTAGAAGCAACAATTGCTGTTTATTTTTGAAAATTTAATTTTTTCTTCATTATAATTTTACGATGCTGAGCATAATCTTGTATCTATTTACAATTTAAAAACTCCTTGAAAAAGTTTTTTGCAATAGCCGGACCCTATTTGCACAGATTCATAAAATCAGGACCCTGGTTGAAAGAATGTGAATAATTTTTTCACAATTTCACAAAAACAGGATCTTTTACGAAATGTCTGGACAGACCCCTGATTCAGTTAGTGAAAATTATTATTGAAATTGTAGTAATGATTGATATTTTTTTTAAAATTCTACCCAGATTGCAAACGAAATCACGAACAATGTTTCTTATTTATTATTATTATTATTTTAGAATTTTGAATTAATTTATTTCAATATTATATGTGTTTACCTTGGCCAAGGTGTTTACAATATACATTTGTTTTTGAGTTTCAAGATGAATTAATGCAAACATTTTTAAATTTATGCAAAATCAAAACCCGATGTTAATTAGAGTACTTTTTTTTCGCATTTTTTTTTCTGCACAATTTCGGCTGCGTTTTCAAGTACTTAAATCTTTATTTTTTTTAAAAAACGAGATGATACATTGAAGTTTTACGTTAACATGTTCTGTCATTTATAAATCGGATTATGATATTAATTCGAAGAATAAACTTAAGACTTTTTTTAGATGGGGAGGGAGATATTTTTAATCTGTTGTTTATTTATTTTGGTGGTTTTCCCAGTTACATTCTATGTTAAAAACGTTCAGCCCTATGTTTTTACTTTAATCAATGCAGGGTTCTTTTTTGTAAAAATTTTTATGTTCTGTGTTTCCAATATCATTGATATGAATACGATTCTTTGATTCTTACGTCTTTGTAAATAATAGTCGATGGATGGAGATCTTAAAGATAGGAATATTTTTTATTTTGTGGTTTTTATTTTCTATCGATTTATAATTCTGTACCTTGGCTGTATTTAATCTTTACAGTTCACGACGATTTTCATTTTAATATTCTATTTTGTTGAAGTACAATTCAATATTTTCATTTTAATATGGTCTTGAGGTGAAGTTTTAATTACGATTATTTTATAAATCAATACAACTATTCTAGTCGGACATTTAAATTTTGCGTTTCAAATTTTATAGTTACGTATACGATACTTGTGTCTATGTCTATAAAGATCGATGATTTTAGGTAAGATTTCAGAAATAGGCATTTTTAACTTTGTGTTATTTGGTTTTCTATCAATTATAATGTTGTATATCCATAGCAACTTCGATTGATTGTATTTTAATTTTCTTCAGTGAGAATTTTACTGAGAACCATCCGAAGCCCAAAAAGTTCACGTGATTGAGGATGTGTGAGAAATCTATTGAACTTAAAAATCACACTTTAGTTATTTCATAAACATTTTTTCAGGATGAAGAGAAAATAGCATCACATTGTGGTGACGAAACAGTGGCTATATTTTTTTTCTTCTTTTTCTGACGCCTAAGCCCAAGTGCGTTGTAATCCAAAGTGACGCTGTTACTTAGATAAATGTAAGCAAATGCATTTCTCACACGATTATTTCTTGTTGGTGTCATAGGTTAACGATAAAATAGAATTATCTCTGATTACGTCACTTTATAAAGGATTTAATCTAAATGCAAACCAGTTCATGTGTTCAGATGTCCCTTTTTTGCTAGACTCTATTGATTTATTAATGCATTGTGAAATTATGCTTGATTTGTTTAATTTCTTAATAGCAAGTCTATCAAAATATGCGAGAAGACTTGATTTTATAATTAGTTAGTCCCAACAATTGGAATGTTTTTTTATAAGTTGCTCTTAAATTTTAGTTTAAGTTAAAAAAATTTTAATAAAAAGTTATGTGATTTATATCATAATTTCTATCTCGTATTTTTTAGTGCTTCCAACGATGATTATTAATTAGCTAACTTCGAATATTAAATTAAAATTCTTTAATTTAACTTCATTTAATTTAAAAGCTATATTAAATGAATAACTAAATATAAAATAACTAGCACTCGCTTCGAATTAATTTTCAAGAAAAATGTCGTCGAATTATAAAGTTAAATATTTTGCACAACGTTTTTTCCCCTATTTTTATTTTTTATTTAGTTTTTGATGTGATGGTTATTATGTTAGAAGTTTTATTTCTCCTGACATGGTTTAGATTTAAAGTATTTTTTCTATTTATCAAAAATAAACATATTTTATTGCTTTTTTACTGAATCGAACGCATGTTATTATGTAAAAGCATACTTATGTTGTGTTCTTNCGTTTTTCCCCATATTTTTATTTATATTTATTTTTTGAAGTGCCGATTATTATGTTAGAAGTTTTATTTCTCCTGACATGGTTTAGATTTAAAGTATTTTTTTCTATTTATCAAAAATAAACATATTTTATTGCTTTTTTACTAAATCGAACGCTGGTTATTATGTAAAAGCATACTTATGTTGTGTTCTTTGTGTTAGTTAAGGCATACAATTTGAATGAGACTTTCATCGACCCATTTTTAAATAAAAAAATATCTAAAATCTTTTTATTATAGAAGAAGGTTTTAGACGTACTGAAAAGTTAAATGCAAAGAACATTTTTCGAAAATATATTTTTATTGAGTTCTACATCATATTTTGAAATCAAAGAATCAAGATGAAAGGCTTTTAAATATTCTTTCATCTATTTTATTCAAAAGCTTCTTTTCGGAATTACGAAATGTGTTACAATATTTGCCGAGACATTTGTATGAGGACGTTATGTTAGCATTCACGGGGCTATTATAGTTCAATCACGTCAAAAGACCCAGTTTGGCTTAAAATAACCATCTGGTAATGGTGCGTAAAACATTAAAATAAATCGAAAAATCGATTTTTACCGAAGAAAAAAAAAAGAATGCAAAAGCTAGTCATCAAATCCCACGATACTTAAAAGTTTTATTTAAAAAAGAAGACAGAATATTTTTTTTTCTCCAACAGACATCATCGATTATTAGAATATATAGGAAAATGTTAAATTTTACCCGTACTTTATGTTAGCAGTCCTTCCCAGACTGATTTTTTATGCTGAAAAAAACTTGTTTTGGAAAAAAAATGTAGCATTCTAAATGTTTCTTGAAAAACTGATAATGTTTATTTAACGTTTTGGGGTATATTTTTTATAACCTAGTTGGGATAATTAAGTGGGACGTAAATTACGCTCATTTCCGTCGTTTCGTTCAAGAAAAAGTTAGCAGACTATAAAGTCGTCTGCAATTTAATTAGTTGAACGTTTCTACTGATACTTATCTGATGTAAATTGAATTCGAGTTCAGAATATTTTTGCGAGTTCAGAATATTTTTGCAACTCGGTGAACTTTTTCAACCCCTCCATCACTAAGATATTTTTTTAATACATTGGTGAATCTGTCCTACTTGTTAATTATTTATTATAAATTATTTCGAATTCATTGTTAATGTATTTTAAAAAAGAATAAAATATTAGTGAATTTGTCAATAATTAACTTTAAATTAGGTGGCCTGAGAATTCGAATTCTTAGTTTGATTAATATAATTTTAAGATACTATTTAGTCAGACTTATCGGCTATTATTAATAATAAATTAATTCGAATTCTTTGTTAGTATATTTTTTGAAATGTATAGGTGAATCTGCCCTTCCACATTAATAATTATAAATTTTAAGTTAGGACGAATTTATTTCCGGTATATTTTTAAAGTATATGGATAATTTAACTAATTAACCTTTTTTTAAATAAGGGTTACGTATAAGTTAAAAAAAATAATAAAAGAAAGAACAGGCTGTAGATTGATGTTTACTTTTTCTTTCCGCTTCAACTGGCAGTTTTAATTTTAATCAGTAAACAAAATAATTATCTTACCCCTCCCCCCCCCAAAAAAAAGAAATTCTATTAGAAGAAAATTGCTTGAAAAATTTCTACGATGGGAAAATGATAAAAGCAATTTTTTATTTATAAAAAAAAAAAGACGAGATCTTGCCCGAAAATGCGTTTCATTTTAATGTAATTTAAAAGTAGAAAAAATAATTTGCAATTCATTGTTTAATCTCAAAAAGTTATTAAGGAACGAAATTGACTGAATAGCATATACATGTTTTCCCCCTTCTCTTTCCTGTTTTTGAAATATCCTACTTCACCGAAGAGTTAGTTAACTGTTAGCTGCAGAGTAAAAATTATCTAAAATGTTTTATTCACAATTACATTTTTACATTATAATGTTTATTTTTCTTTACTTTCATGAAGTAAAGAAATATCTAGTATTTAATTAAAAAAAAAAAAAAAACACGATAATCAGTGATTACAAATGGTCAGTGACTTTAGCTCAGATGATTCCATGACACACGCCATCAATACACAATTGTCTAAGTGTTTTTTATTCTATTATTATTATTTTTTTTTTTGTGGATACACGAAGTACAAAACAGGTACGCGCACAGGTTAAAAAGTATTGATAACATCTCCGATAAACTACAAATTAAATAAATGGAAAGAAGATTAATCTGTATTTTAGAATTTTTCAGGCGTTTTTCATTTTAAAATTAATTTATAAGTTTAGTTTTACGTCAGCGAAAATAGTGTGTTTATTATATTTTCCGCCTCGCTTTTTGTATGTATATTTATTTATAATTTCATTCAAATTCAGTCGTTATGTTATCAAATATTTGGGGATAATAGTTATAATAATAGCGATTCCGCTACTGCGTCAAATACGCCGAAATTCTTAAGAGGCAGGCGAAATCAAAGCAAAGTCTACGGTACGCTTAATTCTCTATCGTGAAAAATTAAATAAATAAATTAAATAAAAATATTGAAATGTTCGTATGTGTTGGCAAACTTAAACTTTAAAAAATTACTCTTTCTTCTGCATAAAAAATTGCTCTTTCTTCTATAACAGTAGGAGAAAATGAAAATAATTTTGAGTTGAATTGATATAGAAATTTTGGCTTTAATTTTTTGATGAATTATATTATTACTGAATTCGTTTTTCCTACCTATAAAGTATTTATTTATTTATTTGTTTTGCATACCTTTAAGGTACAGATTTGTATCTTTTAAATAGAAACAAGCTTTTAGTAAAAAAAAAAAAAAAAAAAAAAAAAAAAAAAAAAAAAAAAAAAAAAAAAAAAAAAAAAAAAAAAAAAAAAAAAAAAAAAAAAAAAAAAAAAANATTCCGGATAACTGATTTTTCCGGTTTTCTGAATCGCTACAAAAACCCGTTTTTTATTGTTAAACCCAACTAAAAAAAATTAAAAATAATCTTAAAAAGAAGAAATAACGATGAAGTAATACACTAATGATTATTTCCAAAATGATGGTAAGGTAAACATCTTTCAAAAAAGAAAGAAAAATCGTAAAATCTTATGAGGAAAAAAAAATTATTTTTTTAAAAATGGCGAGAAAATATATTGAATTTCGTTCCGGTTTTTTGGTTTTCCGGTTTTCTGATTTCCGGATAACGGGTTCTATACTGTAATAGCGATTCCGCTACTGCGTCAAATACACCGAAATTCTTAAGGGGCAGGCGAAATCAAAGTTAAGTACGCTTAATTCTCTATCGTGAAAATTTACTAAATAAATAAAAAATATTGAAAAGTTGTTAACGAATATGTTGGCAAATTTAAACTTTAAAAAATTTCTCTTTCTTCTGTAACAGTAGGAGAAAATTAAAATAATTTTGAGATGAATTGATATAGAAATATTGGCATTAATTCTTTGATGAATTATATTATTACTGAATTAGTTCTCCCTACCTATAAAATATTTATTCATTTATTTGTTTTGCATATCTTTAAAGTACAGATTTGTATCTTTTAAGTAGAGACAAGCTTTTAGTAAAAAAAAAAAAAAAAACTTTCGGGAGTTAGTAAAATCCGATTCGGATATCATAAAATTTTTTTTTGAATATTTTCCGGATTGCAAACGAAAATAACGAACTTTTTTTCTGTTTATTATTGTATTATTATTTTAGAGAATTTTGAATTACTTTATTTTAATATTATATGTATATACAATATACATTTGTTTTTCAGTTCAAAATGAATTAATACAAAATTTTTATAATTCATGCAAAATCACAACAGAATGTTAATTATCGCACTTTTTTCAGATTTTTTTTCTTTATTCTGTTACTAAAAATTATTGAAATTGTAGTCATAATTGATAATTATTTTTTTTTAATACAGCCCAGATTGCAAATTTAGGAGAAAAAAAATACTCCTGAAAAAATTTTAAATTTGAGATGAAAGTTTAATTTGGCGAAAGAACAGTTTGAATTTTTTTTTAGACGAGTTCTAGAGGTCAAGTGTTTCAGACACAAAAGAAAAATATTTCTAACGAATATTCAATAAAAATTTGTATAAAATGTATCAAAAGGTATTCGTTATTCATCTTATATTTAAAGGTACGATTAATCAAAGGTTTTATTCATCTTCTATTCAAATTTAATCCTTAAATTAAATTGCTACAATATAAATTAAAATTAAAGCGAAAAATGATTGTTGCGTCTTTACTACATAAGCATGTAATTTGCTTAATTTTTGATTTTAAGTTCCTAATACAATGGTCCAAAATTGCCAAAGATGTGATCTGGGCCTGATTGTCACCTAGGCTCAATACGCACGGGCCTAGGGCCCACATTTTCTGGGGGGCCTCAAAAATTAGTAAGAAGTCCACAATATTACTTTTTTTTAAAAAAAAAAAGTACTGAAAGAAACGGTATTTCTTAAAAAAGGGATTTTTTTTATTTCAAATTTTCTTTATATTGTGATAAATCAAACTCGTGTAAACAATGCACTAATCAAAGTTGAAAGTACAGCAGAATTTTAATTGGTGCAATTTTTTCTCCAACGGCTTAAACAAATGCAATGAGAATGCATATTCGCTAAGTCTCTTATAAATGTTAAGTGTCAACAAGAACTAAAAGCTTATTCTTAACAAATATGTAAAACTGTGGATGGAGGACTGCAATCATTAAAATAATTCAGTTAATCAGTGACTTTTAGTAAAAACCACTGATTTCAATTGTTTGTGGTCACCAAACTAATTTTATTTTCATACGGCATTGTTTTGTTGTTTTATATTTTGCTTTAATATTTAGATGCGTAAACTTTTTCTTAGAAAAATAATCTTCAACTGTCTGCTTTCAAAATTTTTTTTAGAATGTTTCTCTTGAATCATGCAGTTCAATAGATTCTTTTTATTATTAGGATTACTCTTCCTAAATTTAATTTCAAAATATTTTGTTTTGGGCTCGGAAAATTGTGTGGACCTTGGGCCTGAATTTGTCTTGATCTGTCCCTAGATGTGATAACGTAATATTTGAATGATAACGTAATTATGAATTCACTTATATCAGAAGCTACAGTTGTTTACTGGTTAGGCAACCCTTGTCTGCCGACCGCATGTTAAAAATGCCTGATTAAGTTAAACATTTAAAATACCTCTTCAATTGAAATCTCTACTGCAATTCTTTTTTTTTCTCCTTTTTTTTTAACGTATTCAAACTAAAGGTTCATTTAAAATTTAACAATCATATTAAGGGGATAAATGTTTTTTTTATTTATCAAAAGCGATTGTTAAAAAAAAAAAGAGAGAGTCGTAACATTTATTTTAACTTGATGGTTCGTAAATATTTTAGCTTTAAGGTTCGTAAACCTCAGTCTCAAATTAACGTTAGTCGACTTCATTTAGTTTTGTTGTGCTTCAAGTGACGTAATTCTCTTACTTTTCTCGCATCTCGTGAAGCATTATCTGACAGGTTAAAAGAATATAGTCAGGAATGAGTCTGAAAAATGTGAATCTTTCTCTTCAATTTCTCCAAAAAGCTTTCTTTTTTACGTCATTCCGATCTCTCTCTCTCTCTTCGTACAGAAAATGAGAACGGGTTGTAACTATTTTTGGCACCATCACCAATGAAGCGATTTAAAGTGGAACTTCCAGAAGATAAACTGATATCAGGAGTTCCAATTATTATTTTCTGTTCGCTAGCCGAAAGATTTGTCGCCTTTTTTCTTCGGTTTTCTTTTTCTTTTAAGACCTAGCGAAATCTTAGATTGGTATCGAAAGATTTTATTTCCAACACTTCTTTTTTTACAGTTTTATGTAGTATTATGATTTTATTTCTTTGAATTTATCTCTTTTTATCTTGCAAAAGTGATTCCCATTCAAAGGAAGGAAGAAAAATATTTTTTTTATTTTAGTTCTGTCCTTTGTTATTATTTTTATTTTTAAGACTAGTCATCTAATATTAATGTATTCTCTCACTCACAGTTTGCAGAGTGGGAAGGATGAAATATTTCTGAGCAAATATTTCTTTAAATGACATTGTTTTTTGGAACTTTTCTCCAATTTTAAGTTTTAAACTTCCAATTTAATTTATCTCAAGAAGTTTATCTTCAAATAAATACAGTTACTATGACCCCGAAGTGCCTTTAGTGATCCATCTAAACTTTTATTTCGTTAATGTTTCGTTAATTGGTTTTTATTATGTTATACGAAATTAGGGTCCGATTTTTTACAAATTCATAAAATTATTAACATATTTGTCTCAATTTCACAAAAATTGTGGAATAATTTTTTGTGAAATTGAGGTCATCTATTGTGAGTTGAGGTCGTCTTTCAGAAATGAAAAGAAAGAATTTCATTTTGTAAATCAACTAAAGAGAGAACTTAGCTGTTATTGTCTAAATATCAGACATATTTCTTCATGAATATATTTCCTATCTTTCCTATAACATTTAATTAATGAAAAGTAATTGCTATACAAGTACTTGAACTCGTTCTCTTGCTATGTTCTCAGGGGTCTGTTTAGAAGAAATTTGGGTCCGTTAACGGACCCTTCACAAAATAATTCATCTTTTAATCGGACCCTTCACAAATTTGTTTATCATCATTATTGTTTTGTTACTCGAATAAACCCTTCCCAGGAAGGTAGGGGGGGGGGGGGGGGGNGATGGAGAGAGAGAGAGAGAGAGAGAAAAAGACAGATGTAAACGAACTAAATTTTGTCTTCGGCAGACACTTCTTCCTTTATTCGTCCGAAATGAATATTCTGCGTTCGGCAGTATAGGCTAAATAACAAATATTTATATGTTGCATCGCTAATTTAGTAGCGCAATTGCTGTTTATTTTTTAAAATTTAATTTTTTTAATTATAATTTTACAGTGTTGAGCATAATCTTGTGTGTCTTTACGATTTAAAATCTCCTTGAAAAAGTTTTTTTTGCAATAACGGACCCTATTTGCACAAAATTACAAAAGCGGACCCTGGTTGAAAGAATGTGACTTAACGTTTATTTTATATTCACGAATTACGAGTAATTTTTTCACAATTTTACAAAAGCGGACCTTTCACAAAATGTCTGGACAGACCCCTGGTTCTACCATCTACCAAATCTACCATCGATTTTTGAACTGAATAATAATATACTGAAAAAGTTGATCCTAAAAACTGGTAACTAAAGAAAACAGCCTTCTGCATATTTCTTCTCATCATCCATCTTCCCGCACCACGTCGTCTATTCTCATAGCAACGCTACATAAATAAGTTTCAAGAACTTTAGTGAATATTAAAATTGAGTCTTTGTATGCATTTCTGAAGCTGACCTGGGATAACGACACTTAATACTGTTTACATTATGGAACCTAATATAATTTTTTTATCATCCGTCTCAGAAAGTGACAGAATTTTGAAAGAAAAAAAATTATGTTGAATTTAATGGCCAAAATAAATAAAAGATCTTAAAATAATTATTAGTTACCTGAATGCAGGACTTGTACTACAATTCATTAATTTTTTACTCGGAATTTTAAAGTATGGAGTTTTTAGAAACGAATGGAATTTTTGATGTATCCATGTGTTTTTAACTTTGTAATCCCCCCCCCCTGACTATTGAAAATGTAGCTATAAGACCTTAAAGATAGACCCATAGAATGAGCAAGTTAATGTTATCCAGTAAAGAATGGAAAAAATAAAGCAGCTGGAACTGCTTACATTTGTCCACATGAAGTTAAATTGATTTTTTATTACAAGAATAAGTAAATACTTTTACTTAATTCTGGAACCTAGATCAACTAGATTAAAATTTGTAATACGCTGCTATTTTAGGAGAAATTAAGGTGCGCTGAAGTACATTTCACAAAGATTTTTAGTTGTTAAAACAAGCGATTAACGAGCTGGGGTCTGTTTAGAAGAAATTTGGATTAGTTAACTGACTCTTCAAAAAATATCTTTTCATGAAAACAGACCCTTCACAAAATGATTTTTCTTTTAATCGGACCCTTCACAAATTTGTTTATCTTCATTATTGTTTTGTTAATCGAATAAACCCTTCCCAGGGGAAAAAAAAGAAAGATGGATGTAAACGAATTAAGTTTTGTCTTCGCTGCAGACGCTTCTTCCATTATTCGTCCAAAATGAATATTCTGCGTTCAGCAATATAGGCTAAATACCAAATATTAGTATGTTGCATCTCTAATTTAGAAGCAGCAATTGCTGTTTATTTTTGGAAATTTAATTTCTTTTATTATAATTTTACAGTGTTGTGCATAATTTTGTATCTATTTACAATTTAAAAACTCATTGAAAAAGATTTTGCAATAACAGGACAGTATTTGCACAAATTCATAGAAGCAGGATCCTGGTTGAAAGAATGTGACTTAACGTATATTTTATATTCACAAATTACGAGTATTTTTTCACAATTTTACAAAAACCGGACCTTTCACCAAATGTTTGGACAGACCCTTGACGAGATATTTTATGGTAAAAACGGACTTAACGAGATATTTTATGGTAAAAACAGATGTTTCGCAAGATATTTCTTCACGAAAACGGACGCTTCAGAGAACTATTCTTTTGAAAAAATGGAGTTAATGATATATTTCCCCTTTGAAAGACATGGTTTTGGGAGACCACTTCCTGCACAAAACAGGACCTATTTTCACAATCTTACAAAAATGGACCTTTCATAAAAAGTCTGAACAGTCTACTGATTTTTGTGGCCTTTCTGAAAATAACTACCTTATTTTCACAAATTCGCAAAATAATGAGAGAATTTTCGCAATTTGACGAAATCATGAGAAGATTTTTCATAACTTCTCAAGACTTCACAAAAAGTGCGGAAGAACATCTAGTTAAAATGGTACTTATTTTTATTATTTCATTTTATATGTCAAACAAATTAGCGTAGCTTAATGGAAATAAATGCTCTGAAGCTTTTAGTTAAATATATTTAAGTGATAAAATTTAACGTTTTTTAATTTCAATGTGTGAAAGCATTATGCTAAAATAGAAAGATCAAAATTTTTAAACTTACGAAAAAAAAAGGAAAAAATCGAGATATCATATTAATATTAATAAATTTTGTGTTCTATATTTAAAAAAAAAATTGATTATCCACAATCTTAAGAAAGTGAAGTAAAAATAAAATCATAGTTTCTAAGGTTTCAAGATCTAATGTGACCACATGTGAGTGGATTGCGAAGTCTCGTATACTAAAGAGCTCAGGCTAGCTTTTAGAAGCTAGCCCCAAGAATTTTAATCCGTGCCCACCCGATCCCGATATACTCAGGATTATTCATGATTCCGATTTGGCCTGGGCCCGAGATATTGTATAATGGCCGAATTTCGCGATCTTCTCACTTGCCCTTTGATGTCTAAACAAGGAAATCAGAAAATTAAAAACTTTTCTATCAACAACCTGTGAATGAAAAAGCGAAGAGAAAAACTGAACCAACTGAAACTCCAAGATAACTAAAACAAAACTAAAATAGAAATAAATAATAAACAATAACAAAATTTAAAAAATTAATAAAGGAATCAATAAATGAAATTAAAAAAGAAATAACTAAAACAGAAGAAAAAAAAGAAAATCAAAATATTAAGCTAAATAAAGTCGTTTGACAATACTACTAGCCTCACAAAGCAAAAGCAACGAACTAAAGAAGCACATCGCTGAAATTTTTAAACACTTCTAAATTTTAGATTTTTTATATTTAATAACGGAACCAAGTATTTGGTTAAATGTTGAAAAAAAGTTCTTGAAAATTTTCGCATGAATCCAAGCTCACCTGAGTCAAAGCTTTTTTATTTTCTTCAAGTAGTGTCATTTTTCTACAAAACAACGATTGTAGTTTAAAATGTTATAGTTACAGCAGCCAATTAAAGTTGTATAATATGAAGCATGTTATATAACTCTTAATTGGTTGGTGTAATTCTTCTGAACTTATTATATTATTTTAAACTCTATAAACTTTCGGAAAATATATTTTAAAAAAACCCCCTTTTTTTTCTTCTTTTTTTTAATTTCAAGAAGATATATCTCTTGTTAACATGGTTTAATGTCTAACACGATTTCTGAAGAATATTTAATGTTTTATCACATTATTTTAAATACTATAAGTTTTCAAAAAATACAAAAAAGAATTTTTTTTTTGTTGCTGTAAATTTTACGATGATTTTCTCCTTTAATTAAACTATTTTAAACTTTAAACTAAAAATAAATGACGTATTTTATTTTAAATTTATTTTGAACAGAACAATATTTTACCTCTTAAGGTTCGTGTGAATCAATAATTTGTCGTTGTGCCGAAATAGCATAAAAGCCCGTGTTTTTAAAAAATTCAAAAATACTTTTTTGCTTTAAAAAACCGTCATTCCCTCTCTTCTATAGGAAACAGATAATTAGTTTAATGTTCTAGTAGCCACGTTAAAGCTTTCAAATAATCAACACTTCCGATGATTTTGAAACCCTTGAGGAAGTGGAAAAGCGTTATATTTTAGCGGATGCATTTCTTAAACTTATTTTTCGAGACCAATAAAAGTTTCATTTTTTAATACTACAGGAATTGGAATTTTTTGGTTATCATTCCCCGTGGTGTATCCTGTTTCTGTTGCTTGGGGTAGTGGATTGTTTTTTGTCAGAAATAATGTTAATGGACCTCTTTTATTTTAAATTAAATTTAAGTAAGTTATATTTATTTACTTACGTACTTATTGTGCTTAGGATGATAAACAGAAGTAAGATTTACACAAGTCGGTATCTTAAAAACCTAGTGTAAATCGTCTTGTTTTCTTGAAATTGTGAAAAACCTACTCATAATTTTACGAATTCGTAAAAATAAGGTCCTGTTTTTGTAAAAGATTTAAAAAAAAAAAAAAAAAAGGTTTGTGTAGACTTTTAATAAAAGGTTTCCTGATTTTGTGAATTTGAGAAAATATTCATTCATTATTTTCTGAATTAGTAAAATGAGGTTCTTTCTGACAAGGTTTTGTTTTTGTGAATATCTGAAAATCATGTCCTGTTTTCCCCAGAAAACGGAAAAACTATGTCTTTCAATGAGTTTTAGTTTTGAAATTAAGATTTTTAAGACATAATCTACTTTGTTTTTTCATTTTGTAAATGAAAAATATCTTGAAGGGGCTGTAGAATATTTATTCGCGATAGAATATTTTGTGGTGGGTTCATTCTAACTATAAACTATTTTGTGAAATGTCCGTTTAAAGGTAAATTTTTTTAAAGGATCCTTTAACGAATTCTGTTTTCCCATAAAATGACCCCAGCGAACAAAACATTTTAATGTTTTGTTCTTTATGTTCTTGTTTCTTTTAAAAGTTGAAATATTCGGTTAGTATTTGTCATGCCTCCATGTTGTGATGGCGCTGTCATCAAGGTAGATGTTGTAAAAAAGACAGAGGAGGGAACGCTCTGATGGAGAGCGGAAGCGAATTGTTTAGGTGGATTGGTTATATTAATTTTCTTCAAACTTCATTTTTTCTTTTTTGTTAATAAATATTTGTGTTGTTAACTGGTTACCATTTATTTGGCCAATTGTGATTTTGGGAAGTATCTGAGTGAAGAAGGGAAAAGGAGGAAAGAATATACNAAATATATTAGTTGTCATTTTTTTGTGGACAATTTTCGTAAAAAACCTATGTGGGTTTAAAATACTTTTCTCGTTAATAAAAACCTAATTTCTTCGTTTCTGTGAAATTTATCATACCAACAGTGCAAAAAAAAATATTTCTCAGGTTTTGCATCCAAGAAAATATTTATTCAAATACAAAAATAATCGTGTATGTTGCTCTTTTTCATTTCATTTTTTTGTATTTTGTGAATATAATTCAGCATGTGTGTATCAGAAATTTTCTCGAAGAAATTCTCCGAATTAACTTTTTGAAACCACTTCTTTTGAACGAAAATATTTATACACACATTTGTAAATTTTAAATTTAAAATGTAAATATCTGTTCTTTGGTGTTTGCAACAGACAAATCTCAATTTTTTCATTGAACACTTTGTGTGCTACTATGCAAGTTTTAATACCAACCTTTTTAAAGTTTTATATCTTAACAGTTTAATATCCGTTGCACATTAATTGTTTAATACATGGGTGCACATTAAAGTTATTGTAGCCCGAATTTTTTAATATGCAATTAAATTTTTTTTTAAAATCTACTTCTTATTTTAATTTGTAATTCAATACTTTTGCTTTATGCAACTTGGTAAAAATCTGACAGTAGTATTTAATGTTCCTTCAAACATAAAAGAGTCCTACATAAAATTTTGATAAAGTTGCGGCCAGCCATTTGATTTGTGTTTTTAATTGTGGCACCCGGCCTCATGTAAGTTGGAAACCCCTGGTCTAGAGGGTCATTCCTTTCAAAAATTTCGATTTTTTTTTAAGAAGAAAAAAAAATATATGTTATGATCTGTTTTATTCTGAGCAATTCGACAGCAAGTAAAGATAATGTTCAAAAAACTTAGAATTTATAGCAAAAACGGTTTATGGCCATTTTTCACAAAAAAGGAGACTATTTTCTCGCTGTCTGTATCGTTCTGAGGATTATTACGTTTTGACAAATCAATAGCGTGAAAGATCGGTTCTCTCCGAAAGTTATAACACAGTGAAGATGAGCTGTACTGTGGAACAACTCTACCTTTCCCGGACCAAAATCGTTTTTCTTCCAAAATCAGCTTTTAGAAATGTAAACTGTTTTTTTTCCCTTGTCTTCGTTTATATAATAATATCATGTTCCCATCCCAGACAGACGGCAGTCAAAAATTAAAAATTGCAATAAAACATAATTATAACTTTCTGAGATTCGACCGAATTTCTCCCATGGATTCATTTTAATTCAAGCACAACTCTTGATAAATTAATTTATATTCTTTTGTGAACTTGAAAACTAAAATTATGAATATTCTGTGATTTTCTGGACAAAATGGCATCATAAAATCCTTAAAAGGCGTCCAGGAAGATGACCTGGACTTTGAATGAAGGATAAGAACACAAACATCCGGCTAAGAAATCTTGTTTCCGGAGCGCATGAATGAACGAAATGTAACGGTTGCTCTTGAAAAATTAATAATACTATTTGTCAAGTAAGAATTATTATTTTTATAAGAACATGATAGATTTTGTCGTTTATACACTCAGAAAATCGGTTGAATGTTGAACCTGAATATCGTTAACTTGTAGAAAATCGGGGACAATTCGCTGCAACCTTAAGACAGTATTAAATTGGATAACGTTGCTTAGTGCTGTTTTTCGGAGCTCTTGTCGCTAAGGAAAATAAAAAGCCATAGTTTAAGTGTCTTACACTTGAAACAATGAGATGATTTTAAACTATGTGTATAATCTGGTCATGAAGAATTATATGGGCTTTAGAACGGACAAATTGAAATTATAATATATATAATTGAATAAATATTTTGAAAGTTATTAAACTTTTTTAAAAATCGCCAATTTGGCAACATTTTTTCTCCTAGATTTTAAAATTATCGAAATCACTGCTGTATCCACAGTTTTTGTAAATTGTTTTGAGTCTAGGTAATGAAGCATTGGAGTAAGTTTTTAAAAAATTAGACCACAAATGCTTTTCATTTTCACAAAACTGTGGTTTTTCTCCATATTGAAGTTTTGCGCCATTTTCAAAATAAGTGTAGACAGCATTTTAGATGGGCTAAACTTGGTCTAAAAGCCATGAGTAACCGTTGAAAACTCACAGCAGTTATAAAAATAGCATATTTTTCACAAAAAAATCATAATTTCATATTACGACGGAGGCTTCGAAAAACAGCTTTAAATTTTGCTCCCCGGTAGCATAAACTCTCCAGCACAGCAACGGGTGCTGCAGATAATAACAAAATCGTTAGATTTTTTAAAGATAGTTTTCTTTTTAAAAAGTATACAAATAAATAGGGAAAAATTGCAGTGACCTATCTTTATAAAAATCTCTAAACTTATTTGAATAAAAATTAAAAAAACAGAATTGAGAGATAAGAGCCCCGCAAATAACAAAAAGTAAAGAATTTTTCTTTCTGTTACTTGATTGCTGGCTGAACTGTGATGGGGATAAAATACGAATTGGCAGAGTTGCCAGGTGCCGATAGCCGTTCACCCCCAAATAGCCTTGTAAAGTCCCCTAAAAAGTTGAAAAAAACGCAAAATTTTTAACTTAATGTATAAGTATTAAAAAATAGTACAAAAGGTAAATAATGTATAGAAAACGTTGCTTTAATACTTTTTAATATTTTATTATCAACAAATTAATCTTTTTCCATTTCAATCGCTACATTATCTTTAATTTCTGCTAAAATATTTAAGACATTTTTTTCAATACTTTTTGACTCTCACA
Organism: Parasteatoda tepidariorum; assembly: GCF_043381705.1. Taxonomy (NCBI): domain Eukaryota; kingdom Metazoa; phylum Arthropoda; class Arachnida; order Araneae; family Theridiidae; genus Parasteatoda; species Parasteatoda tepidariorum. The sequence goes on from NC_092206.1 coordinate 46,837,506, forward strand.
TTGTTTCATAAATATTTTATTTGAGAGAATGAAAATAACCAAAGAAAAGCGGTAGTCATAAAATTTAAACAGAAAATAAGTGCATAAATTTCGAATTTTGCCGTAAACATTTCGACACAAAAGTAGATAAATGCTTACACCACATACCAGAAATATTTCAGAATTCCAAACACAATTTTAAAGCGGTATTTTATGTTTGATAAAAGAAGAAAAAGCGACTATTAAAAGAATATTTTAAGTGACCTTAATAAAAAATCGAAGACACACGTACACGTATGTTCAGTTTTTTAAACCCCAGAGTTCGAGTGAAAAGAAAATCAGCACAAAACCTTAAAAAAAGAATATGGAACATGAATTAATTTTGCCAATTCTTTAAATCAGGGACCATTCAAAAAATACCTAAGCACCAAGTTTGTAGACATTTACACAGTACCGTCTTTACGCAAGGACCACAACCAGGCGGTGCCCGGTGGCCCCAGGCTGTCAGGAGGACCTTGAGTATCTTACTTTCTATAGATTCCATTAAAAAAACTTATAAAAAAACCCACTATAAATAAATAAACTTAAACCTTATAAAAGTTTTTAATATAAATATATTTTATGGAGTAAAGAGTGCATTTTGCTTTTTTTTCTACAAATAGTGATTGATTAACGGTGCTAACAGTAATGGTTGGAATAAATTTTAATCTGAAACATTTAAGAAGACGGCCGAAGTCTAATTTTCTACCTTTCAATTAAGTTTTTGGGTATTCAATTCTAATTTCCTTTTTCGTACACTGCTGTCCTTTCTTACATTGCCTCGCTCCTAGGGGTCACCTTTGTCCAGTATTCAAAGGAGCACAGCCATAAATTTCACTAGTTAAAGAGGATAATTATATGATAGCGTAACAAATTGAAAAGAATTTCGTTCTGTTTGTTTCCCGCCTCCAAAGCATTGCTTTCTAGTCGATGGATCCTTTCCCCAGAAGAAATGAATTTTGCAACTTCACCCTTCCGACAAACGTTTAAAGAAAAGGGGATCTTTTCGTGGCGTCGGGTGCACGAAGGGGCATGTACCCCACCGATATTTTGCCAAAATGCAAATTTTTCCACAGTTGATTGCAAAATGCAAAAAGAAAGAAAACAACAATTTTTTTATATAATTGAATTAAAATTAAGATTATTTCATCCATAATTTTCTTTATTCAAATCTTTTCTCACTTATTATTTAATTCTTACTTAGTTTCGCTTATTCTTATGTGTTCATCAAAGATAAAAGGTCACTTTTAAAAGAAGGATATTTTAAATTATTGATTTAATAATCGTCTGCTTTAAGAAACTATTTGGGCTATTTTGGCATTTTTGTTCCATGTACTAACTCNTTTCTTAATTCGCTAGATACAACGATTAGTCCAGGTAATGAAGCATTGGAGTAAGTTTTTAAAAAATTAGACCACAAATGCTTTTTATTTTCACAAAACTGTGGTTTTTCTCCATATTGACGTTTTGCGCCATTTTCAAAATAAGTGTAGACAGCATTTTAGATGGGCTAAACTTGATCTAAAAGCCATGAGTAACCGTTGAAAACTCACAGCAGTTATAAAAATACCATATTTTTTGCAAAAAAATCATAATTTCATATTACGACGGAGGCTTCGAAAAACAGCCTTAAATTTTGCACCCTGGTAGCATAAACCCTCCAGCACATCAGCGGGTGCAGCAGATAATAACAAAAATCGTTAGATTTTTTTATATAGTTTTCTTTTTAAAAAGCATACAAATAAATTGAGAAAAATTGTAGAGACCAATCTTTTTAAAAATCTATAAACTTATTTGAATAAAAATTAAAAAAAATTGAGAGATAAGAGCCCCTGCAAATAACAAAAAGTAAAGAATTTTTCTTTCTGTTACTTGATTGCAGGCTGAACTGTGATGGGTGTGATATACGATTCAGGGTCTAATTATTTATTTCGTTTTGTGAATTTGTATTCATTTAATCCATGCTAGATGAGTGAATCTTCATTCTAAGTTACACAAGTTAAATTATTACAATCACGCGTCTACAACAGAAAATATTTAATAACGAGAAAATATGATGTAAACTGTACAATGTTTGAATCGAATCTGAATTAATTAACACTCAGAGCGCCATCTATGAGAAATATTACCCTCAAAGGGATTTGCTCAATTGTTTTTTTTTAGTATTGTATAAAATTTACCTTAAATTTTTATGTAACATGTAGTTTACATATAGATTTTATGTAAAACAACCTTATATTTTCAAATTTTGTTACATACCTGTTAGATAAATTTTTGCAATAATAATCACTGTCAGACTGCGTTGAGGTTGCAGATAAATTTGAATTAATAAAAACAATGCTACGGACTCACTCCGCGAATTTTGCTACTGGGCTTAGCTTCATTTTATGGTTGCAGCAGATTTTAACGGGATTATAGTTAAACACTAAAAAAAAAAAAAATTTTTTTTTAGCAGTTTAGGAATTTGTTTCGATTTATCTCGTTTCTGATTATCTTCTTGATAAGCGAAAAAAAAATAAACATATCGTGTGCCACGAATGTTCAGGCACCCATGGAATTCTTCTGTACATTTTAAAATAATACATATTTTTTCCACCATTTAACTGTACGTGTTATGAACAGAGAAAGAAAATTGCCAATGAAAAGCGGTAGTCATAAAGTTTAAACAGAAAATAAATGCATAAATTTCGAATTTTGCCATAAACATTTCGTAGATATAAATGCTTACACCACATACCACAAATATTTCAGAATTCCAAACATAATTTTAAAAAAGTATTTTATATTTGATAAAAAAAAAATATTAAAAGAATATTTTAAGTGACCTTAATAAAAGTTCGAAGACACACGTATGTTCAGTTTTTTCATTCCCAGAGTTCGAGTGAAAAAAAGTCAGCACAAAACCTTTAAAAGAATATGGAACATGAATTAATTTTGCCAACTCTTCAAATCAGGGGCCATTCAAAAAATACTTAAGCACCTAAGTTTGTAGACGTTTACGCAGTACCGTCTTTACGCATGGGCACAACCAGGCAGTGCCCGGGTGCCCCAGGGGGTCAGAAGGCCCTTGAGAATCTTACTTTCTATAGATTCCTGTAAAAAAAAACTTAGAAATAAACGTAAACCTTATAAAAGTTTTTAAAATAAATATATTTTATGAAGGAAAGTGTGCATTTTGCTTTTTTATCTTCTTCCTACAAATGGTGAATAATTAACGGTGCTAACACTAACGGTTGGAATAAATTTTAATCTGAAACATTTAAGAAGTCGCCCGAAATCTAATTTTCTACCTTTCAATTAAGTTTTTGGGTATTCAATTTTAATTTCCTTTTCAGTATACTGCTGTCCTTTCTTACATTTGCCTCGCTCCTAGGGGTCTCCTTTGTCAAGTAATCAAAGGAGCACAGCCATAAATTTTACTAGTTAAAGAGGATAATTATATGATAGCGTATCAAATTAAAAAGAATTTCGTTCTGTTTGTTTCCCGCCTCCAAAGCATTGCTTTCTTGTCGATGGATCCTTTCCCTAGAGGAAATGAATTTTGCAACTTCACCCTTCCGACAAACGTTTAAAGAAAAGGGGATCTTTTCGTGGCGTCGGGTGCACGAAGGGGCAAGTACCCCACCTATATTTTGCCAAAATGCAAATTTTTCCACAGTTGATTGCAAAATGCAAAAAGAAAGAAAACAACAATTTTTTTATATAATTGAATTAAAATTAAGATTATTTCATCCATAATTTTCTTTATTCAAATCTTTTCTCACTTATTATTTAATTCTTACTTAGTTTCGCTTATTCTTATGTGTTCATCAAAGATAAAAGGTCACTTTTAAAAGAAGGATATTTTAAATTATTGATTTAATAATCGTCTGCTTTAAGAAACTATTTGGGCTATTTTGGCATTTTTGTTCCATGTACTAACTCGTGGGTGCTGGTAAAAACAGCTGTTTGAAAAAGCAGGTGAAGTGAATATTGGTCTATTTTTTTCAAAGGAATCGTTGATTACTAATTAAGACTTCGGTTATGCACCCATTTTCTGCAATGTATTCGCCCATAAGTTTGCTCTTTCAAAACGTGATCGTTTGTTTAATTTAAAATTCGAATTTTAACACTCGTAAAGAAGAAAAATCCTTTAAAAATATTGCTCTTTTTCCAATTTTTTAAAAAAAAAGCATTTCTCTTAAGGTAAGTGAAATATTTTTATTTTAAGACTACACAGCAATTATTTATTCGAATTGTATTAACTACATTAATATCTAGTAATAAAACATTATTTTAATTTACAAATTTATAGTTACTTTTTTGCCGACCAGTCTGTGTAGGGGGCAGGGAACTGTCCTTGCATCAGAAAGGTTCTGGGTTCGAATCCCGGGCAAGGCATGGATGTTTCTTTCCCTCTATCTGNTTACAGAAAAATAATTTATTTAAGTTGCATTAACTACATTAATGTCTAGTAATAAAACATTAATTTACAAATTTATAGTTACTTTTTTTTAACCTATTTCAAGTTTACCGGTATACTTATTAATTTTATCTGAATAAAACATTAGTTAATGTTTTGAATTCAGAAGTTGAATCAAAACAAAACAGGGCATAAATAATAATAATAATTGTTGAAGGAATAACCCAGCAGATGTTAGGGAAGAAATAAGATCCTTCACTTTCAATGTAATAAATATCGCCATAATAAATAAATCTTGTTAACATAATTTTGTACAGTTTAGTGAAAATTTTAATTAATAATTAAAGTAGATTTATGTTAAAGATTTTAATAGTATATTTATTTTAACTTAGGGACTAAAAATTTATTTATCTTAAGTTTCAAATAAACAGAAAAAAAAGATGAATAAAAAAACCTTTGTTTTTTTTTCTAATAAAAAAGAATTTTTCCCCCAACCTTGGTTTATCAAATAAAATTTTTGTTTTCTTTAAATTTTGTATTTTTATGCTTTTAATATAATTATGTCCTAACAGTTTTTTAAGTTTGAATTAATACAATATATACAACACAGAAACAGTAAAATGATAAAGGTAATTAATAGAACGGGAAATATTTTTGAAACTTTCTTCTAAAAATGTTGGTACAAATTCGATTTTTTTCTCTATTTTTTTGTGTTGTTGTACGGTTGTTAAAATACAAAGAATATGCGCATTAAGCTTCATGAGACATTTTTGACAAAAACCTTAATTTTTTTTTTAAAAGTGGTGATTTTAAATTTTGCTGTAACTAAAATTTTTTATTTAATATAAAAAGGTCAATGCATAAAATTATTTTCTGCTTTTCAGCTACTACGTTTTTTAAACATATCGAGTATGTCTCAAATTAAAATTGCAGAATTTTTCTCTGTATATATTTGTACAATAATCATAGAGCAAGATCTAAAAATGTTTTGCAAAATTCTTTTAAAAAATTTAATTAAAATAAAGTAGTTAATATGCATATCTCGACTTTCATCCATTTTTTTTATTTTTTTTATTAGGTTTTGAAATATTATTGTTTTGAAATCTAGAAAATATCGAAAAATGATAATGGAGGAAAAGATTTTTTAAGTTTCTGAATCACTTGATATTGTAGTAATTTGTCTCGAAAGAAATATATTTAAAACAATCTTGTTCATTTTTTAAATTAAGGTAATTTTTTTACTGCTTAAAAAGAATTATTGGCATAGTTATATAATGTTACAATGTTATGAAAAATATTAAATTTTTGTGGCCCTAACTCTTTACGGCATTTATAGATAAAAAATTATATTTCTTTTTCCTTGCGCTGATTTTTCTTTTAAAAATGCGAGTATATTATTATCTCTCTCTTATTTTATAAAACGAGATTTTCTAAAACTAATTTTTAAAATTTTTTTTGTATTTTTTTAAAATTATTTTTTAATTTTGTTTTTAAATTTTAAGGAGAAAATACTAAGTCATTTGACTAAAGTAATAATGTAAGATCCGTTTCATTAATTGTTTCGTATTTTCTATTTATGCAAAAATAGCATAGAAGGTATAAATAATAATTTTTAAATTAGGTTGGATTACAGTAATTAATGTTCTGTTATAATATTCCGTTATGTCTAGAGTAGAGGCTTGTGTTAACCCTTTCCGGAGCAGAAAATTTTCTTGCTGGATCATCGTCATGCCAGAATAATAATTGTGAGTTTGATAATTCTTGTAGATTATATGACTCAGGGCCAAGTAATCAGACAATTAAAATGTATCAACATGTTAAAATGTATAAATGTATAAAATAAATGTGTTTTTTGAGCGGAAGCTGCATAACGGTGAACGCATTGAACGTGAATGGCTACTTTACTCCACATCCCAACTATTTTGCTTCGTTTGTGGTCTTTTTATAGCATAATCTCCATTTTCTACATAAGGATTTAATGACAGGAAACATAGCCACTAAGTAATAGCAGACCACAAAAATGGACCATCTTGCGAGAGTATTTTATAAAGCATAAAAAGTGTGGAAGTATAGTCTATGCTCATTGATCAGTATTGCTTGGAAAGAGAAAAGGGGCAAAAAATACTAAAATGTGTTATTGCTACTGTTCGATTTCTTGCATCTAGATGCTTATCATTTCGTGGAGATAGCCAAAAACTAGTTTCAATTAAGAACTTTCCAGGTGCACTTGAGTTTCTTAGTGACCCCTTTTTAACGAAACCTATGGAATTGAATGGGGAGGCATCATACTTGTCGGCTAAAATATTTTTGAAAAGTTAATTGGCTCATTTTCATTTTAAAAGAGCTGCAGAAGTCTTAAATACTTTTCCCTTAGCGTTGATTCTACTCCAGACATTTCTCATCAAGACCAACCAGGGTTGGGTTTTTGCCGCCAAAAACTGGTTTTTGACATGACAGTGGTAAAAACCGTCAAAAACCTACTGTTTTCTTTAATTTATGGCATATAGCGGACAATATCTTATTTTCACATAATTGCCTTTATAAATTAATATTGTAAATGATTGCTATTGATTTTGCAACTATATACATGTATTCTTATAGAAGGATATACATTCATACAGAAATATTGTAATATACTTATTGAAAATAGTGATACTTACTTTTATCATTATAGCTTGATTTGCAAAAGATTCAAAATTTTGCACTTCTTAAATGTTAGAAATAAACAAACAAACAAAAAAGCTTGGAACTATTAATAAATTCAAGAACTAAAAAGAAGAATTTAAAATTTGGAATTTCTTAAATATTAGAAATAAGCTAGACAAAACTATGGATTTTTGACGTTTTTGACTGAGGGGTTTTTGAGATGACGGTAAAAACCGTCATGTGTCAAAAACTTGCCAACCCTGAGACCAACTGACAGTTCGGTATCTCAAGGTATGTAAACCTTTGGAGCAGTTTTTAAAATTTATTCCAATATTTTCTCATGCATCAAAAGTCGAAGACATATTTTGAACCCAACGAAATTCCTTTATCGAACTGCCGAAGGCAATCATGCTGCAAGCATCTCGAGTCTGAATTGCGATTCGGGAACTAAATCCGTGTCGCCCATAGCCTTAACTTGGTAGGAGTTAAGGCAGTTCTGTGCAGAGTGTCGAATATTTTGTCCAGCTATTGTATGCTTCCTTCGCATTCTCGGTGGAGTATTTTAATTTCTTCTCTAGATGGTGAAAAAGTTGTGAAATAGTTATTAGGAACTAGGTGGTCTTCTCTGTCTGACTGAGTTCATTCCATAAATCAAGGCCATTAAAAAAAATCCAGTAGGCTCTTTATTCATTAGCGAATGACGTTGCACAATGCAAGCCCGAAGAGAGAAGCTCACAAACTATGTAAAAAAAAAGACCACATTAGAAATATATATATTTTTTTACCTTATGGAGTGATATTCTTGTAAAAGTAAATGAAACGGCTATATTTCTACAATCATTTGAAATGAATTTGTGCATTTATTCAAATCTTTTTAATTCTTTAAAAGTTTTTTTTTATTATTATCTCATCTCAGAGAGAAATTCAGTGAATATTAATCAAGAGCCAGAAATAAAATTCCCAACTGTAATTTTGAATATTTAGCTAAACGAGACACAACACGAAGTATACGTTTTACAAGGCATGATGGTCTTGAAAATGAAACCCAATTTAGTGGAAGTGATAAGTTTAAAGTGGACGCATTAATAACTGAAATAAGTAAATGACTGTTAGGCTCATGACTATTAGGCCAAGTTTAGCCTATCTAAGACCAACGCTGTCTATGCTTATTCTGGAAATGGCGCAAAATGTCAATAAAGGGAAAAGCCACAGTTTTGTGAAAATGAAAAACGTGTAAGGTCTAATTTTTTAAATATTTAAAAAATTTACTCCAATGCTGCATTTTCTGGACTCATAAAAGTTTGCAAAAACTGAGAATAAGGTCGTGATATTAATTATTTTTATTGAGGCGATTTTTTTAAAAAAGTTTAACCACTAATATATTTAAATTATTTTTCTATTTTAAATCCCAAATGATTCTTCAAGGCAAGAAAATTTACCAAGTTTAAAATCATCGCTTTACTTCGAGTGTAAGGCACCTAAACTTAGGCTTTTTAATTTTACTTAGCCATAGAGAAGAAAAAACCATGTCATGATGACAAAGTTGAAAAATAATCCGCTGATTATCTGCAGCGCCCATTGTAAATTGCCGAGGTGGAGAGTTTCTGCTTCTGGGTTGATCATTTAAAAAACATAACCGCTTAATCATTTAATAGCATTAATATATTTTTATTCATTCATTTTTGACCGCCACGCAGAACAGTCAAGTATTTAATGGCATTATTTTAATGAATTATTAATTTATATGTGAAAGTTTAGATAAATATCATCATGTTAAATTCATTGCTCATTGAATAATGAATGATACACGCTATGTGTGACAAATCGACAATAGTTTATAATCATGTTATTAAAAATATTCGTTCCGTGGCGTTTGCGAGAAATTCGTGTTTCCACAAATGTTTCGATTGTTTTTAATAGTTTCCATTTATTTAAGATCTCCATTTGTAATACAATCCTGTATGCAGGATTATGCTTGGAATTTCTTGCAACATGAAATGGTTCCATTACTTGGATTGGTCAGGCCCGGGGAGAGCCATAAAATGGCCATTATTCTTTTTCGTGATTTTGCCGCCATCGCTGTTTTTCTTCTTTTCCTATTCTAGATACTAAAATGTCTAGAAATCTGCAAGAGTTTTAAAATGGTATCCTACCCTCCCTTACAGAACGATTTTGCGTGATCTCTTTTCATTGCACTAAAGCATTCGTAAAGGCGAAATTGTTCGGTTAGAAAATAAGTCGTCATAGTTATTACTTATGTATATTTCTTCGTTGGGGATAAAGAATTGAGATGGTTTATTTTGAGCAAGTTATTTTTATTAAATTACTCTTTGTATATCTATTTCTTATGTATAAAAGGATCATGAAGTACTGCATTTTTGAATTTCGTAAAGAGATAATGGGTTTCTAAGTAATAAATTTCAGTTAACACAATATCAACAAAGGAATAAAACATTTCAAACAATTTATCACGTCTTCTTATAAGATTTTACTAACTCCTCAGATAAATTTATAAGAAGCCTCTGCTTTCATTTAATTTGCAAACACTATATGTTCATTAATTTTAGGTTGGAAGTAATTAGATTCCTTTATTCATTTCTTCAAATAAACCTAAGATAAAAGTATAAACATCTGCATACTTTTTTTCTTCTCTTTTCCTAATATAGTAAATATAAACAATATTAACATTACAATTGGTTTGAGAGTACTACTTGAAATTAGTATAGTGCCCGCATTTTATAAACATTTTTAGCTGTCTCTTAAATTGTATCCTATCACAAAAAATTCAACTCTAAAACAGGGTCATTTTTGTCCATTCATTTTTCAGTCGAATTTGTAATGTTTAATAAGTTGAAAGGCTGAGTTTATGAAAATTTTTTGCCCTCCTACCAGGGTTTAATTTCTCGCTGGGCGTTTTTATTTTATTTTTAAAATGAGTAGAATAGCTTGCCCAATTCTGAGTTTATGATTATCAATGTCCAACTCTGTAGCCTTGTAATTTTGATCCTAATCCAGAAGACAAGGGACTTCTAGATCAAGCATTTGTACAAATTAGCTTTCTGCCAAGGGGATTCTAACCTATGATCTCTCTAGCACTGAGGACATTTTATGCAATATGAGCCGAGAGCAGAATTCGTTTCGATCGCCAACTCTGGTATTCGAATGTTGGTCATCATATTGGGAGACGAGTGCTTTATCTAATAATCACCGCTGCTCGGGCCGGGAATGCCTGGTTGGTTGGATCGAACCCAAGACCACTGGGCCCATGTCCAAGTGGTCTTGGGTTCGATCCCCACCAGCTCTTTATTCTGTCGACCGTTAATACACGTTAAATCTGTCGAGTCTCAAAGTCCTCCATGTTCTCATAACAAATCATACCTCTGGGGGTACTGATCCAGGAGTTTCCTTGTCTCCAGGATTGGGTTCGAAATTACATGGCTACGGAGTTGAACATTGGTAGTCGTAAAGCAATATTCTGTCGACTGTTCAACGACGGTTATTAAACAAAAATAAAAGTCACCGCTGCTCAAAGCTTATTTTTATTTTTAATTATTATTCTTTTTCCCTATCGTATTTTCGTGGTTGGGAATCCACGCCGAAAAGTTGGAAGATTATGTAGCCTGTTGCGTATGCCGGGTGATTATTACCACCATTTCCTGGATCAAGTTGGACCTCTGATCTGAGTTGTGGTCTCCAAACCTAACCAAAAACTTCAGAGCTATGTCATCGATTGTTGATTTCAGTTTTGAGAAGAAAATCTAATTATACATCTCAAGGAAAATGGGCATTGGTCATTTCTTGTATAAAAAGACTATTTTTAAAATAGAAACCATTTAAATAATGATTCCTGATTTTATATTGTTCCATACTTGGCCAAAGGTTCCATAAATGAATTTTTAATATGGATGTAAATGGAAACAATTTAATTTGTATTTTTATCAAAATGTGCTTTGAAATGCTAGGTTTAATATCTTGAACACTAGAATTCTTTGAAAGATATTTATTCTGGTTCGATTAATTCCATTTATTTTCCACTTCTTTTACAAAAATAAAATTTGTATGATTACTTTTCATGAAAGAAATGAGGGGTAATTCAATAATTAATTATAAAGTGCTAATTGTTCAAAAACTACAAATTACAGTCTATGGTTATTTATAGGACAACTATTTTGCTTTGCTTTGAAAGTTATCTGAATCATTTAAGTTAATACCTCTTTTCATTGAATTGCAAATTATCTAATTAAGTTGTAAGTTGAAAATTACTTAATTACATTTTAATTAGATTTTTATTAAGGAAATTTAAAAAGTTATTATAAATTGCAATACAAATCGTTAAACAACAATTATATCACAGGCCTGAAAATCTTCCGCCGTTCCACGATTATCTGTTTTTTGTATATTATTTATTTTTCTTATGAATGAATTATTAATGAATGGTTATCTTTTCCTTAACGTGTATTATTACTTGCGTAAAAATCTAGCTACTTGACTCAATTTTCCTCTTTTTTTGTATGTCTGCTGTTATCTCCCCTGATAACAGTATGAACTGTAAAAGTGAGGCATTCCCACAACAGATCGTTGTGGGCTAGAGGCTTATGGAGGTTAAGGCTTCACAATTTCGTGACCTTTGGCATGATTGTAAATATGTGGTCAGCACTGCGCACTGCAAGCCTTTACTTCCCACACAAGCTGAGTTAAGCTTCAAGCCGCCTTTAAGAACCGAACCCCAGTTTTTCACAATGATAGTTCAGTGCCTTAACCACTGAGCCATCCCGGAGGCTCAGCAGGATGAACAGAGATTATTTTTATATTGAAACGTATTGTATTTCGACTAATGAGAAGGAATTATGCTTGATAAAAAGATTTTAAATGATAAATAATATTTAAAATCGATCAAAAATTCAAAATAAATTATTTAAAATTTTTTTACCATTTTTGTTTTAACAATTCGATCAAGTTTCTCTTTCATTAAAACGAAATTTATTTGATAATCAAACCTCATTTGTAAAGCACGAGCCAGGCTGAAAATAGCCAGGAATGGTGCTATACAATATAATTCACACAAAAATGAGAAATTTTGCTTTATTGAAAGGATAACAGAACCGTTTTTATAAGTCAAATTTCTTGATTAAAGCTAGGCGACAACCTAAATCCCACCCCAACCTTGGTCAATCTTTAAAAAGGCTCACTTAAAAAAAAAAAAAAAATTGTTAGTGAATTCCTATTTCATCAATATTAAGATTGATTCAACTGTCTAAATTATTAAAACGAATTTTATTTGATAATCAAATTTTATTCGTAAAGCAAGATTTGTAATTTTCATAGAAACTGAAAACAACTACAAAACCGAAAAATTTTGTTTCATGGAAAGGTGACTAGAAAACTTTTCGTAAAGGAAATTTTCTTGATTTATAAACTAAGACGAGGACGTAATTTTTTCTTCTTCTTTTCCTTTCATCAGTAAATCTTTACTTTCTTCACTCCTAATTTTTTTTCTTCTTCTGTGCTACTGGAAGTGAATACAATGAAGCCGCGTGGAAAGTACTTACAGTTATTGACTAAAGTTGCATGATGCAAGCTGAGTCAAATTTAATTTCTTTTGATGCAATAAACGGGGCTGTGTTAAAGTAGTTTTACAACTTTATTTAAGACTTACTACGAAAGGGAGGGGTCGAAAATGAAATTGAGTTTTAAGGAAAATGTTCTCTTTCGAGCACGGAAGTCTAAAAAAAAGTTGTATTAAATTTCCATATTTTTTCGCTCTATGTTTCTAAATAAAGACTCCATTTGTTTCTCTCTTTGTTTATTTTGATGCTGAACTTTTTCTTGTGTATATTCTTCTCACGGGATTTCTCTTCCCTTTTGCCCTGGGCTACTGTCTTAAACCATTAATAATGCGGCTTAAATAAAAACGTGGATTGCAGACAAAGACTATTGTTTGCTGAGGTGTATGTTTAGCCCCCTTCTGTTTGGCAGGTGAAAGATACGGCTTAAAACTTTTCTTTTTAGTATCCTTTTTTTTTTAGAGTCACTAGGCTTTGTAGTTGGAAGTTTGTTGATATGCTATGCTTTGAGTTGGTGTGATATATTAGCATCGAATAAAAATTTTTACTGTGGTAAAATTTTGTGATGTTTTATCTTTCTACTGCTTAAACTTGTATGTAATAATTTAGAGTCTGCATATTTAAAAAAGCCAAAGCTGGGAGACTTTTATTTTGTTAGAATAGGGGTGCGCAACTATTTTGAGTGAAGGGCCACTTGCACAGCACGTAGATTTAAGAAGGGCTACACGCATATATTAATCACGTTAGCGGCAAATATGATGATTTTTATCATTAGTTAGAACATTAGTGTTATAAGCACCAGATATTTTTATCAGTAAACTTAATAACATATTTGCAGAAAATTAAATATTTTTAGTTATTTGAATTTATTTAAAACTAAAAACACTAATACATTTTTTAAAAAAAACTTTTTCCATTTTTCACAATAATGAATTTATTAATATACATAAATATGCATACATATTGGGAGGGGTGATATAAATTCTAACCAAAAAGAAGCTTACAGAATGAAAGTGCGAAAAAAGAAAGAAAAAAATACGTATTCTATAGAGTAATATAAATTTGAATTAAATAATTCAATAAAAGGAAATTTATAATGTTTAAATAAAAACCAAATTAAAATAAATTTTGACTGCGTTCAGAAGTTCCCTCGGGCCGCATATCAACAGTTGGCGGGCCGCATGTGGCCCGTAGGATATAGGTTGTGCACCCCTATGTTAGAACAATTTTCTCAAGATAATTTATTCATCGGAAAAAAATATTCCATAATTATTGAAGAAATATATAAGATTTGAATGGGATTATAATTTATTTATTATTAATTTATTTGTTATTAATTTATGTATTAATTTATTTATTATTATTTTATTTTTTATTAATTTATTTATTATTAGTTTGCGTATTAATTTATTCATAATTAATTTATTTAATTTTATAAATAGTGTCACCTCATTTTTATTCACTCACAGTTATAGTTAATTAAGTAATGAAAATGTTTTTGATGCATATATGTAAATACAAAGACCAAAGGTTACCTTAAGTCCTGGGTGAGCTCCAAGACCTTCGAAACCCGCTCCAAACTGTTCTGACGGTGTCTTTCGAAAACAAACAAATATGTTCCAACTGCTTTTTCATCTTAAAGAAAGAGTGGAGATATTTTTAATTTTTTTATTGTGGTTTAATATTCTGAAAGAAATATTTTAAATATTGATAAAAGAATTATTATTAAATTGTAAAGCGATTAACAAGCTTCAACCGTCGAACTATAAACTTATATTATTTGGAGCGGGCTCCAAAAGCTCTATGTCGCAGAACAGATCTGATAAAATGATCCGTATCTGGTAAAAGAAAACCCATAGAGCAGTGCTCTCCAACCTTTTTATCTTCGTGGACCAATCAAGGTTTAATAATTTTACTGTGGCTTGGGGACGGTGAGAGGGTAAGGAACGTTGACGGTTTATATTTTAGTTTGTTTTGATTTAATAATTTTAAATGACCTGTATTTAAACATGGCTTCAAAATAAAATGCAATTGCATGCACGGTATTAGTGCATCTTTAAGTGGTCAGCTCCCGGTTGAAAGGAACATGGAGCAACGCATTGAGTTTGAAAGGAAAATGAAGCAATCCCTCCCAATCGTAGAAACGCGAGAGATATAAACAACAGTTTTTAAAATGGAAATAGTTTTAATGTTCCTTAAGTATCATTTGATCTACGGACTGGTACCGGTCCATGGCCTGGGCGTTGGATACAACTGCCATAGAAGATAATGTATTTATTTTTTACATAAAATACTAATGTGGATTAAATTAATCTTTAGATAAACGCAGCTCTTTGGACAAGAGTTTCCTTAATACCTTCCCTTATATACCATTTCCTTACCCCTCATGGGCTGCAATAGCGGCACAACTCAAAAAAGCATGTTTTGAGATAAGTGGGTTTAAAGTTTTCATTGCTAAGGAAAATGCATAAGATGTTATTGCTTTAGTTTGCTTAAACGAAGATTACCTTCAAGTTGAATTATGAGTTGTGCTAGCATTGCTGCTGAAAGAATGTGCATTTTCATATTTACACCTGTTCTTAGTTCAAAACGCGTGTTTTTTTAGTTGTGCCACTGGCATTATTGCAACCCATGAACGACACATGATAATACATCGCAGATAAAAGATAAATAGTAAACATTCTATACTCAATTCTTACTAATTATTAATGATAAGTTCTTGGAGGGAGGTTTATAGGAGGTTAGGAACATAGTTTCAGATTTTAAAAAAAAATTGCAATCCCAATAACATCAAAACACGTCTTTATCAGAAGAACTAAGAAAAAACTCATAATACAATTTAAGATAATATCCACTCATAAAACTTACGAGAAAAAAATTAAAATAAAACCAAAATATTGTACAATAACAATTTCTTAATTTTATTTGTTAATTTCAAAAATAATACAATATTAAAAAAAACGACTACTTGATTTAGCTCGGAATTTTAAGTTTAAAAGGGAATAATTATAACCCATTTCGAAAACGTGAAGATAAAATTATAGATAACACAATAAGATAACATATTATAAAGATAACGGCAAGGATCGCATTGTTGAGAAAAGTATTCTTTCTAAAAGGTGTGTGAATAAGAAAATTTAAATCTCATTGACGACTTTCTCTTTCCCCTCTGAATAAATTACACTTTCTCAGCTGCCATAGACAGGATTGATTTATTAACAATGCAAATAATTGCTAACGCCTGGATTACTAAGGGTGATTAACATATTCATGCAGTAGTCAAGAACAGCAGATGTGAATTACATTGAATTAGTAAGACAGGCGAGAAATTAATAACAATACACTTGAACTATAATATTAACGATCGCGCTACCAGCATCTGATAGAACATGGAAAATACAGTCAGGCCCGCTATAAATATCAACTATTGTTGTAATTATTCGGTCGCCAGGGCAGTACTATTGATCGGATAGGAAGATTTATTAGCAATAACTAAACAAAACGACTAATGGGACATCTGTACATATTTACAAGGCGTTCATTCTCCGCTTTGTGGTTCCAACAATAGTTTCTTGTAAAAATACATCAGAGAGGTTGCTAAAAAAAATATTGGATGACGTCATGCACTTTTATTGTTTGAAGAGCGTCGTAGTAAAAGTATTTATAAATTTGTAGCACCACGTTGTTTAAACATAGTTTTTACACAAAATTTATTATAAAAGTAATCACTTGTCAAAAAATGAATGTTTATAAGATATTAAAACTTAAAATTATTGTATAATAAAATTAGATAACTTTATACAGAATACTCTCGATAACTCGAAAACCTTGTTATATAAAATAAAAAAAAAATTCCCCTTAGCATTATATATCAACCTAATGTAAATTTCAATTCCTATGTCGAAGAGTTTCTTCTGAAAACCATGTTGTGTCAAATTTTTTTTCGAAATAGAAATTCATTTTTTTTCTTCGGAAAAATCACATTTTAAGTTTAATGTAAACTAATTTTTTTCTATTTAATGCCTAATCATTTTTGTCTTTGTTTTAAAAATAAAATTATCATTGTTGCACTTAGACTTATTGTCTACTATAACATACATATTTATTAAAAGTTATTCTTATGTTTCATGTATCTACTTTTTAGAACATATTTAGTTCTGATCTTGTAATCTCGANGAGATAAATTTCGATATAACTTGCCTATCTTTCTGAGATGTTCTCTCCCCCTCACAATTTATTATTGATGTTGATTGTATCTCTATTTTCCCACAAGTCCATTAGAGCTATTAAAGGCTATATTTCTTGTAAGAGAGTAACGTCCTTTATGAAGGATGGGTTATAATATAGTTCTAATCCTAAAAAAAAATGTAATATAACATTTGTAGACATTTTGAAATAAGGAGATATTTGGGGTTCAAAAAATTTGTAATCGTTAAAATGCATCATTTACAATTTATTTTACTGCAAAATCAGACTCTTTACCAAATATTAATGGTCAAAACGTATACTTCACAATACTTTTCGTTTTAAAAATGGGTCCTTCATTATTTTTTGGTTGATGTCGATGAACATTTTTAATTCATAATTTTAAAACTATATATTCTTGAGAGACTTCTTGTGTTTTTTCCTGCTCAACAAAAACTTGACCTTGATAGAATAAATCCGATTCTGCGGTAACTTTAGATTCAGAAAATTATAAGTAGAATTCCCACAAATACGAGAGATCTTTCACAAAAAAATCAAAACTGACCACGGATTTGTGGTTTCTCAAATTCATCTAATATGTTTCTCCAAAGGGAATGCAGCATTTTTCTAGACAAGTAAATAATTCTTTAATAAGATTTAACGCAAATATGTTACATAAAATCTTTCGTTGCATAAATTAAAAGTTTTTCTCATATTTTTAACAAATTACGATAACTAATAAACGTTTTGAGTTACAAATTATTTAAAATAATTGGAGCTGATTTTAGTATATTTCTTGTAAAACATGTGAATATAGAATTATCCTATATTTTAACAACGTTGGGAAAAAGCAGTCATAAGGCAAGAGAATCAAAAAAATGCATTTCTTTCTGGATGATGATTTGATGCATTTTTAACTAAGCAACTTGCAGCTCAAGTATCAGTTTAGAAATGGAAAGTTCTAGAACCAGCTCGCTTTTCCTTTCAAATCCATCCTGACATTGCACGCCGTGTGCAACTTTAAAATTCAAAATGTTATTCTGCATCACGCTACGAGTGTCACATATCTCTTTTTGGCGCTCGTCATTAATATACCGCCGTTTTGGCGTACGTGAGAAACCAGATTTGAAAATCAAATCGATGGGGAAAAGGTCCGATTTCCATTTGTGCCTCTAACTGAGCAAAAGCTGAGGACATACGGAAATGTTGAGTACCCGCTGAATAAATGAAACAAAAATCGCCGAAATACAAAGCGCACCATCTTTTCTGTGAGTGGTTTCATATTACGTGATGCGTGGAAACCAGCGTCTTCCCGCTGCTGCTGGGTCTCGACCTTGACAAGAAGCGTTCCAAGATGGATGAATGTTTCTTCTGAATGAAGAAGTGGGTGGTTGGGATCTGGAAATAAATAAATAATGAAGAAAATATCTGCCACTTTCGCGCCAGGGTTCCTCCTTTGCTTTGCCTGTCTTGTCGAATCGGTACACATCTTTTTTTCCCCTATGGTTTCCTGTGTTTCTGCCAGACTTGAATAACTTTCATTTTTTTTTTTTCCTGTCTTGTCTAGAACGTGTTGTGACAAGAGACACTGGGCGTGATGATGAACAATAGTGTTGTTTGGCATGGAAAAAAAAAATTGGCTCTGTTTAAAAAGAAATTATGTCATTTCTGGTCGTTAGGTACGGCCAAAAGCTTATAGCAAAGTAATGAATGAATGGAAAGTGTTGACTTTATTATGGGTGGGGGGAAAAAAGCTCTTGGAGCTATTATTATTTATTCATAGTTTTTTTTTTTTAAATAATAAAATAACCTAATATTCACACAGAACAAAGTTTTCCAGTTGCTGATTATTTACGAATTTTAATTTATACAATAATTGACACATTAGTATTTGATAAATGAAATCATTATTAATTCCGTTTTACCGTACACTTTTAACTAATTGTTTACCCCTTGTATTACTGGTTATTTATTAATATTTATTTATAGATTATTCGACTGTTCAGTTGTTAATCAGGGTGCGTAGCGTTTTAAAAAAAGTGCTTAAAGGTGCTTATTTTCAATTTTCGTTTTTTAAAAGCCTTTAAATGTGCTTTTTTCCATGGGTATTTTTAAAAACTGCTTCATTTTCCCTTTTCCGAAATGTGATATTTTTCTTTACCATGTTGATTTTCGCCACAAATTATACAAAAAGACATGTCCTATTCAACGTTTTCACAATTAGTTCAACCCCAATCTATTTTGGCGTACCGTCGGTCTGTAGTGTATGAAAACACCATTTGTTTTACATGTTTGATGAAATACTTGCGGGTCGCCGCTTGCGTATACTGAGCTGGATTCAGTGGTAAGGATTTTTGTCTCTCATGTGCAGCCCTGCTGCATTTTACAAGAAATTCTCAATTTCGCATTTAATTTTCCGCCCTCTGTAATAGAATCGACAAATCTCTTGAATTTCTGCCGATTTCGGGAACCAACTTAACATTGTCAAATTTTTTTTTCTCTATTAGCGATAAAAAATGTCATTTTTCTTCTTAATTTCATCGTTTGTGACGTGCCATCATCTTCGTCACTGTAAATAAAACCGGATAAAACCATCAATTGTCAAAAATGTGCCAATCCTGTCTAATTATGATATTTTTCAAAGTGCTTAAAAATATTTTTTGAGTGCTTATTTTTTGTTGAAAAATTTGGCTACGCACAATAAATTGATTAAACTAAAATCGGTGGAGCGGCAATCCATCCTATGCCCATCCCATTTCCAATTAAATCATTAATAATTACGAATCAAAAGTTTTCTTTTTTCTACATAAGAATATTTTGATTGTACATCGTTTTATTGTAGATTATAAATGCTGTAATCAACAGATTATTATACTCATTAGTTGTTGATCAATGTAATCATTAATAAATACTAATCGAGAGCTTTTTTCTTACATATAAGTAAGAATAAATTAGATTACTAATATTTTATGTATTTTTAAAGCTTTTTTCTTCCTAAGATAATTTTAAATGCATAACGTTTTATTGAAGACGATAAATAATGTAATTTCTGGCATTATTCTTTGCTTATTAATATTGCTTTACAGAATACTTAACTTGTTTTAAAAAAATAAATTATTAAGTAAAATATTAGATTAGTAAAAACTTAGATTATTAATACCTGCGTTTTCTGCCCAAGGCAGTTGAAAAGACATCTTAACAATTATCAAATGAATGTTCTGACAAAGGGAAAAGCGAAGTTGAAACTAGGTTACTTAATACTGAACCACGAATTTTGTATTGCTTTAAGAAAAAAGAAAAAAAATTAGGCAAGCTAATTTCTTTATTTTTTCAACACTTTATGTGTGAAGAATTGAAAAATATTTCTTGTTTCGTTTTTGCTGTTTTCCTGTTTTTATTATAGAACAGTATTTTAACGGAACGTTTCTAACAGACTTTATTCCTTCATTTTTTCCCTGTTTGGTAAGACATGTAACGGTGATTTTTAAAGTTTAATTAATATTTTAAGAACAACTATAGCAGCAGTTCCTAATTTTTTTTCGGCTATGGAACTCTAATTCACCAACCTTCTTTCGACCGAACCACGTCTTCATAAATAAAGTATGTTAAGGCACTTCTGAAAGAACCAAAAAGTGCAAGAACCAATAAAATACTACTTTATTTTGATAATACTTAAGAATGGAGCCGATGTGGCTTAGGGGATAGAGCGTTCTCCTTCCTCAGGTGAGCCAGGTTGGAATCCCAAACGTGGCTAGTTAATACGACTTATGCTCCCGACTCGCCAGGACCACCATACTGACGTAATATATCCTCAAAGGTAGACGGATCATAGATTAGAATCCCCTGGCATCGGGCTAACCATGGGAGGTTTTCGTTATTTTCCTCTCCGTGTAACGCAAATGCCGATTAGTTCCATCAGTCCTTCAAGAAGGTTTAGTTTGTCCAATACTTGATCCGTGAATTATTTTGTCTTCTGGGTTAAAATTACAAGGCTACGGAATTGAACATTGACAGTATTAAACTCAGAATTAGGTCGGCTGTTCAACGCAGTTGTAAAATAAAATGAGAGAAATGAAATTTTCTTATCATAAATTATTTCAAATTGGATTTTATGCTCCAGCAGTTTAATTCGATGTAATGGAGCTAAATTTAGTCGAGGTGTTAAATTAATTTGGTTTTGGTGTGTAATACGTCAGTTGAAAATGAATAAAATAAGCCAAATTAGGGTTTTCTTTGAAATGGAAACTGAAATAAAAATCTCGAACGTCGAAATGGTTATTAGGAAAACACATTACTTTAACGACTTTAGTTACATATTTTTCAGTTGAAAAGCGCGATGGAAAATGCTAATACATTTTATTATAAACAAATGTCTTAAAAAGTAATTTATTAAATGTAGATTGTCATTCGAAAAATTAATTCTTAATAATAAAATTGCTCTTTCTTTTTCATTGGCATTTTACTTATAAACAATTTAATGAGGTGAACCAAAATATTAAATAGATAATGAATTATTAACTAGATCTGAATATAATTAAAAGTTTCAAAAAATCATCCAAAAATCTTCTACTTTAGAGAAAATATGTTAGGATTATAATAAATCCATGCATGTCCTACCCCCTTCTGCTGATAAAATGTAACTTGATCCTTCTCTAATCTGTTTACCGCGATTTTCGTGTTCGCTTCTAGTTATTCAAGGTCAAACTGTCCCGTCTCACGAATTCGAAAAGAATGTTTCGGAGGGATCAAATTACTTGTCTAATAAAGACACATTCCACTTTATCAACTTCATTTAGACTTGTCTCAACCATCTTCTGTTGCCAGAAAATAGAATACAAATTTTTTCTCACATTTAGTTAGAAGTTATAATACTATTTTAATTATTTTTTAATATCTTACAATTGTTTTAATATTTACTTTTTTTAATGTATACCCGATATCCTGTTTGTATATATCGTTGGATAATTAAACAGGGTGCGTAGCGTTTTTATAAACTGCTTAAAGGTGCTTATTTTCGTTTTTTAAAAGCCCTTGCAGGTGCTTTTTTCATTGGGTGTTTTTAAAAAGTGCTTAATTTTCCCTTTTCGAAAATGAGTCTTTTTTCTTTACCATGTTGATCTTCGCCACGTACTATGAGCTGGGTTCGGTGAGATTATTGCTCTCTCATGTGCAACGCAACTGCATTTTGCAAGATATTCTCAATTTCAGACTTCATTTAGCACCCTTTGATATCGAACCGAAAAATTTCTTGAACATTTCATAACGGCGAATATAATAAAGAAAGGAGTTCCTTGTCGTAAACTAGTTGTTTTATCATGGTCATGTAAAGTCTGTGTAAAATTATTTTGCATTTTGTTAATGTATATAGTGCTTAAAAATATTTTTTGAGTGCTTGAAAAGTACTTAAAAGTTGCTTATTTTTTGTTGAGAAATTTGGCTACGCACCCTGTTAAAAAATTTGACTCTTAGCTTCGTTGCTGGAAAAATCACCGTTATTTTCTATCCAAACCAATGGATCCGGAAATTTAAAAACGTGAATGGAAATGGATTGGTTATGTTCTACAAAAACGTAAAAAAATAAACGTAAAACGAGTTTTTGATTGGAATCCTCAGTGCAATAGAAAAAAAGGAAGACTTAAAAATACTTCGCTCAGGACGATTGTAAACGAATTGAAAACAATAGGAAAGACATAGATAGGAACAAAATATCTGGTCACAAATAGAGTGAGATGGAAAGCTATGATAGAAGCCTTATGCTCCCACCTCGAAGTGAAAAGGAATATGTATTTTCTATCCAGTCGGTTAAATTTCAGTCTTAATTTATGCTTCCAACTCGGAGTGAAAAGGAATATGTATTTTCTATCCAGTCGGTTCAGTCTTCTTACTATCAGTCCATTTATATATTTATGCCATTAGGCTAATTAAAAACTATACGAAAATTTATGCTTCCAACTCGGAGTGAAAAAGAATATGTATTTTCTATCCAGTCGGTTCAGTCTTCTTACTATCAGTCCATTTATATATTTATGCCATTAGGCTAATTAAAAACTATACGAAAATTTATGCTTCCAACTCGGAGTGAAAAAGAATATGTATTTTCTATCCAGTCGGTTCAGTCTTCTTACTATCAGTCCATTTATATATTTATGCCATTAGGCTAATTAAAAACTATACGAAAATTTATGCTTCCAACTCGGAGTGAAAAAGAATATGTATTTTCTATCCAGTCGGTTCAGTCTTCTTACTATCAGTCCATTTATATATTTATGCCATTAGGCTAATTAAAAACTATACGAAAATTTATGCTTCCAACTCGGAGTGAAAAAGAATATGTATTTTCTATCCAGTCGGTTCAGTCTTCTTACTATCAGTCCATTTATATATTTATGCCATTAGGCTAATTAAAAACTATACGAAAATTTATGCTTCCAACTCGGAGTGAAAAAGAATATGTATTTTCTATCCAGTCGGTTCAGTCTTCTTACTATCAGTCCATTTATATATTTATGCCATTAGGCTAATTAAAAACTATACGAAAATTTATGCTTCCAACTCGGAGTGAAAAAGAATATGTATTTTCTATCCAGTCGGTTCAGTCTTCTTACTATCAGTCCATTTATATATTTATGCCATTAGGCTAATTAAAAACTATACGAAAATTTATGCTTCCAACTCGCAATAGAGTGAGATGGAAAGCTATGATAGAAGCCTTATGCTTCCAACTCGGAGTGAAAAGGAATATATTTTCTATCCAGTCGGTTAAATTTCAGTCTTCTTACTATCAGTCCATTTATATATTTATGCCATTAGGCTAATTAAAAACTATACGAAAATGTATGCTTCCAACTAGGAGTGAAAATGAATATGTATTTTCTATCCAGTCGGTTAAATTTCAGTCTTCTTACTATCAGTCCATTTATATATTTATGCCATTAGGCTAATTAAAAACTATACGAAAATTTATGCTTCCAACTCGCAATAGAGTGAGATGGAAAGCTATGATAGAAGCCTTATGCTTCCAACTCGGAGTGAAAAGGAATATGTATTTTCTATCCAGTCGGTTAAATTTCAGTCTTTTTTACTATCAGTCCATTTATATATTTATGCCGTTAGGCTAATTAAAAACTAAACGAAAATTTATGCTCCCAACTTGGAGTGAAAAGGAATATGTATTTTCCATCCAGTCGATTAAATTTCAGTCTTCTTACTATCAGTCCATTTATATATTTATGCCATTAGGCTAATTAAAAACTATACGAAAATTTATGCTTCCAACTCGGAGTGAAAATGAATATGATTTTCTATCCAGTCGGTTAAATTTCAGCCTTTTTATATTTATGCCATTAGGCTAATTAAAAACTATACGAAAATTTACTTCAAACAGCCTGAATTCGCTTCGTTTTTATGCCTGTGCTTCGAATAGAAAAGTTTGGTGAATTAGACTAATAGAGCTACGAATAATATCTTTTTAATTCCCTTAAAGGTATCTGTCTGTGATCTTTACAAACCATTTAAAATATCAGGTTAATTGAGCATTGATTGACATATTTTCTTATTAGACTAAAATTATTGGGATTTACTGCAAACAGTATGAAAAGTGTTTGGCTGATCAGGATACAATGGAGACTTAAAATAAGCTTACAATGGAGACTTAAAATAAGCTATGCAAATGACTGAGTCGGTTTGTTAAGAAGCTTTATTTTTCAATTAACCTGAGACATATATATTTGTATTAAGATAATTAAACAAGATGCTAGTCACATTTAAAAAAAAAATTACAGAGCTTCGTATGCGTCAAGTACAAAGAATAGAAAATAAAAACGAGACGGTGGTGTAGCTAGTATTCAGCTTCACTCCTAGATTATGGAAGAGATTAAGATGTAAAGATAAGACTTAAGTAAAATTATTTATTCTAACCTAAAATTAGCTTCTTTTTTTTGCAATCAGAATAAAGCTTGTCAGGCTGATTTTCTTTTATTTCATAACTGCCGTTGAACAGTTGACCCCTATTTTGAGTTTACGACTACCTATGTTCAACTCTGTAGCCTTTTAATTTAGATCCCAATGCAGAAGACAAGGGAACTCTTGGTATTGGGAGAAATTTGTCTTTCTGGAGGACTTTTTTGATGTAACTTACCCGCAGTTGCATTACATGGAGAAGGAAACCACGAAAAACTTACACGGTCAGCCTGACGGCTAAGAGACCGTCTACCACTGAGGTTATTTTATGTCAGCCCTGTGGTCGGTGCATACCAGGTGCGGAATTGGCATCGACCAGCCATTGCTGGGATTCAAACCCAGGTACCCCATCGGAAGCGAGCGCTCTATCCCCTGAGCCACCTGTTACGCTGATAAGTAAATTATGGAGACTTTACGAAAGAACCTGATGCATTTCAAAATGACAGCAACGGTTTGCGATGACTTAATTTACTAATTAGCCTACAAATGTGTGTTCATATGTTTATTAATTGAGATCACTAAACAAAACTAAAACAACGTCTTCATCATATTTTTCACGACAACCTAAGGTAGGCCAAGGCCTTCAAAGGAAAATTCCTCCAGGACAACCTAGTTTTTGATCTGGATTGTCAGTTTTTTATTCTTATATTGCAAAACTATGCCAGTCGAATTTAAAAACAAAAAATAATGCGTTTCTCAACTGTTATTATAAAGAATAGACTGAAACAAAAATGAGTTGGCAATTTAACGAATCCGTATGTGCATTATTAAGATTCTCTCCTTGTAAAGATAAGACAAGGTAATCAATTTAAGTTTCTTCAGAAAACTATTTTCCATAAATTACCGAGGATAATGAACTTTAAATAAGAAGACGCCTTTTTTCTTTTCTTCATATACTGCCTCAATAAATATTAACCTGCCACTGCAACCCTAGTTGCCCCATAAATTAAATGGATTTAAAACCACTCCGTTTTCCAATTAGATGGAAACCTTTTGAAATAGTTATATTTTTTCTTTAAAAAAAATTGAATTGATTAATAGTTATCTTCAATTGTTAATATTTATTATACTGCAGTGATTTGTTGGTCACATATAAGAGAGAGCGCTTTATTAGGTACTCAATTACGGAAAATGTAATGTCTTTTAGTTTTTAAACAAGCTATATGTTTTGTATACTATGGAATTCATGGTAGTCTATTAATCAGACTTACATAAGGATGTCGTGTAGTCTATTTGTGAGTTTAATAAAACATTTGCAGAGAAGTAATTTAAAATTACGTTTTAAATTTATTTATCTACTTTAGGTTTGTTTCTTCTTGAGATTGGTTGTTCTATTATTTTGTTTTGTTTCATGTTTCATTCAAAAATAATTATTAAATACTCAACCAATAAGATTTAATTGAATCTACATTTTGAAGAACGTATGAGACCTCGGAATTCATTGTTTTTAAATATAGTGATTTTGATTTGAGGAAAATTATTTTGTTATCCAATTAAATATGAAAATTATTATTAAATTCTGATCTTCCTTTTTAATAATTAGGCAAACCCTCCCCCTAGGAGTTGATCTTTATCAGGCAATTACGAATTTCATGATCCCGCACTCTAATAATCTTCCACGTTTTTTATTTCGTGGAAAACAATTCTAATTTTGCTTCAGACTTGGTTTATATCGCAATTTGATTCCATTGCACTGAGTAGTAATTTTATGTCTGGCGCTGTTTAGCCGCTTTCGATTAGTTCCATTAAATTCAATATAAAACTAATCAATCTTTACAGTTATGCTCATTAAATTTGTTTATTTAGTGTCTGTTTTTCTGTTTCTTATGTATGCTGCATAGAAATATTTGGAAAGAAAATTTAATCTGAATTTTTTTAATGGAAATTTTGCAGTTTCTTTTTTGAATAGTTTATTAATATCAGTGTTTTTTAAAATTAAAAATAAAAGAAATGTGAGTAACAAAATAGGCTGAGTTAAAACGTTTTAGAGCGTTAATTAAAGGGAACATTTGATTGCTATTTTTTAAAATTGAGTGCGTTTTGAATCACTGCTAAATGATTTCTTTTTTTTCGCAAATTTGTTTATGTGTTTTATGTAATTTAAATATTTTCTTAAAACATATTGGGGCTTATATTTAAAATCATGCACGTTCAAAATTTGAATGAAGTTGGACCACACTTGATAAAGTGTTAAAAAAAGGTTTGCATTGAACATTTTCTTTCTCAAGTTTGAAGATATAGTAAAAAAGAATTATAAGATTACAAGGAAATTAATCTATAAATATGTATTAAAGCTTATTTCAATTTCACTGTTATGATAATGGCTTGTTTTATAATTCCGTCTTTCTTCTGTTATAGTTAGCTGGAATCGGTGTGCTTGCAGTTTCAATATGGCTGTACATCGACAGTTCTGTTTATCTTGGAAATACAGAAGACAGCTATATGTATTTCGTAGCTATATTTATATTAATGGCAGCGGGGGCAATCATGTTTCTTATTGGATTACTCGGTTGTTGTGGAGCATTACAGGAGAGTCCGTGTATGCTTGGAACGGTAAGATAACATTTCTGTTACTGAAACTGAATTATACTGTTACTCAATTATACTGTCACTGTTACTCAATAAGAATGAAGTGGTGTGTGATCATTGCCTGATCTAGAAATACGGGTGTCCTAGGCAAGGAGCACCCTGTTCGTTAGCTAAAACTAAATTTACATATTCTTTAACTATGAAATGTTTTTAAATTATTTATAAACAAAGTAAATTACGATATATTAATAAATTTGTGCTTATTTTTATTCAACTTTTTGTTAAATCATAACTCTAATAGACACATCTTAAAAGAAAAACTCAAAAAGCAATTATTTGTAACATTTAGGGGGCCCCCAGAAATGTGGAGGTGCTTGCCATGAGCTTCTGTGTGTGATGTCTGGTTTCAAACCCAGCTCTGAAATTAAGCGAGATTCTAACATGACTTTTTTAGTTGTAAATTAAGAAATAATAACGAAGAGACATAACTTCAAGAGAAGTTGTTTTATCCAAAGACTATAAAATTATATTAATAGGGACCGATCAAGACAAATTCAGGCCCAAGGCCCACCAAATTTTCCGGACCCCTTACTAAATGTTTTGAAATTAAGAGTAGTCCTTGCAGTGAAAATAATTTATTGATCTGCATGATTCAAGATAAACATTCTGAGAAATTTTGAAAGCAGACAATCGAAGATTATTATCTAATAGATAAAAATCAAAGATAAAGTTTATATATCTATAAATTTTAGCAAAATATAAAACAATAATATGTCAAAATAAAAATTGATATTTTATTACAAACAATTGAAATCGGTGATTTTTGCTAAAAGTCACTGATTAGCTGAATTATTTTTTATTTAATACTTAACCAAACCAAATCTAGCCCACCTTTCATTAGAATTTATAGTAATTTTTGAGGCCCCTCAGAAATTGTGGGCCCTAAGGCCCATGCCTATTGGGCCTAGGCGATAATCAGGTCCTGGATATTAAGTAGAATAAAATTTTGTGAGGATAAAAAGACAAAAATCAACAGAAATCGCAAACATTTTATATTAAAATATCAAGAAAGCATACGAAATATCGATGCTACGCTACAACATCATTGAACTAACAATGAGCATCGTCACCTGATTATAAAACTTCATTCGCTTAAAAAATATACAAATAGGAAATAACAATCGACATGTTTCAAGCGTTTCAAAAATAGGCGAGCATTTTCAAGATTTGCCAGACGTATATGAGAAGAAATAGTGGTTTGAGATTTAACAAAAATATAAGGCGGCCTACGAAGATAAAGATGAAAAACAAAAACCAAAGTAGCTGAGAGGGGCAAATCAGGGCAAAAGGCATTTCCACTCGCTCTGAAGAAGTGATGAGGAATTAATGTCGTTAAAAAGGGACTCGGCATCCATATGAATAAAACAAGAAGGGCTTGAAACTAGTCGACTGTTATTTTCTATTTGTATATTTTTGAAACGAATGAAATTTTTTTGTCAGGTAATATCCTACCACTTCAGTTGAAAATGCGTTAATGATTCATGTTCAACACCCCAAAAAACAAAAATGTACAAAAAATGAAAATTGTCGCCTTCAATTTTTCCAGGTAGTGTCCATTTTAGAGCTCTATTGCCAGAGCTGATTTGCAATTGAGCTGTATTTCTTTGTAGTTCGGGAATGTTCATATTATATGATGCCACATTTTTATCAATATTTTTTTACCCTATCTTTCTATTGTGTCACTGTAGATTATGATTCTTAAGCGAATTTAAAACTTTTTTTCACACAGTTATGCAATAACTTTATTTGAATATAATCATTGTAAAAACAAAATTTTAATAACCATTTATTATTTTTTGTTGTTTTATATAATATTACTTATTTTTTATTTTAAGAAATGTAATTTTATATGGCAAAGTATAAAATTTAAACAAAATAGGTCGAATAGTTCCTGAGGAATCGAACTTTTAAAAAGTCAGATATTCAAAATTGTATTTCTCAGTGACTATTCGTGCGCAGCTGGCCCGGGAAACATTAAATGAAACGAAGAAGAAAAAAATGCTTTGAAAAAAAGTTTATTTTGTAACCAAATGCTTTAATTAAGTTCCTGTTCTTTCAATTTATTTTTTCAGTTCTGAAATAAAGTTTCATTTTTCTTAAAATATATATTATCAATAAGTGCTTACGTCTTATCCATACATCTTTTTCTTTCTTTTTTTATACAATGGTATATTTCATTAAGTAAGTATATGTCAAAGTTTCATTATTGATTTTAAGCAAAACTTAAGCTTTTAAAATAAATAAATAAAAAGACCAAAAATTTAAAAAAAAAGAGAAGAAAACGTAGCCTACGTAAAGAGAATGGCATAGTTAGGTGATCTTAAGGACATTTTGTTCCTATCATTCTTGTCTGATTCAAAAAGAAAAAAAAGTCATGAGTAAAAAAAAAAAAAAAAGTAAAAACAGATTAAGAAAAAAAACTCTCCTGAGTCAATTGCTGGCACATTGCTGGCACTTATCCGTAATTTTTTGTTTTTCACTGACGAAAGTCCTCGAAATCTTACTTTTCTTTTATGTAACATCATTGTTATTGACTTCCTGTAGCCTAAACAATTAAAAAAAAATCGTTTTAAGTAATTTTTTTCTACTCTACTTCAAGGCAAAAATTGAAAAATGTTTTAAAATCTGTTATTCTTAAATAATTTTAAGAGTGATTCTAAGAATTATTAAGTGGTAAAAAAAAAACTAAAATTATCCGAATATATAGCAAAAATAATGTGATATGTGTTTTAAATGTAATTGAATTATGATTTTTTTAAATTTATTAAACAGTTATAATTTTTATTTGTTCGAATTAATTTTTTTTACAACATATACATTACTATTTCATTTTATTAGGAAATAGCTTCATGCAGCCGTTCGATCGATGCAATTAATTACTTCATGCATAACTTTATCGTTTTATTCGATATAGTATGACAATCTTGGCCAAAGGATACTGTGAGCTCTTGTTCGTGCTCTTCGTTCGCCAAGATGGCAATATACGAAATACTAATTATATGGCCTTTATGAAAACGTAATTTTAGGATCGTTGTCAAAAATGAAGTAAAAAAAAAACATATATATTCCGAATCGCAAATTAATATTTAACTTAAGAAGACACACTATCGAATTCTAAATAATCACTACTGAGGAAAGGGAGACTAACAACACTGAAAAATGCTTGATTGCTGAAAGAAACAGAGAGGTTTTAAAAGGCGATTATTGGAAACACCTTCAATTTTCCTCTCGAAATCAAAGTGGTTTTTATGTTTTCAGTTCAGCCTTCTTCAATAGTGTTTTGTTAGATTTCGATAGCCCCTTTATTTCTTCCTTGTTTTAATATTAATTTGTGACTCCTAATTTTTATATTCTTTTGACTTCATTTTTGTCAAGAATTATTAAAATAAATATTAAAGGCGTTCTTTACAGAATACCATGCATAAAACTTCTTTAAACGTTTTAGTAGTATCACTTGTTATTTTTATATTTAAAGTTGCGAATTGTTTAAACAGAAAAGTTATATTTATTTATTTGTATGACACGTACTCTAGCTATGCTGCATGGTATAAATAAATTGTCATTTCATTTTCGAAATTTCAAAAAACTTCATCTTTTGCAGTATTCTATTAACAATGCAACTTTATCAAATTATCTGTATCATTAACAGCTGATAATCTTTTGCGGTATTCTATTAACATTGCAACTTCATCAAATTATCTGTATCATTAACAGCTGATAATCTGCAAAACAGTTTTTTATTCCTTTCAAACAAGTTACTTGTTGTTCTATCTACTATCACCTGTACCAGACGACATTTAAAAATATGCAATTTAAAGAATTGTATCGAAAGAAATTCTTTTAATTTATCGTTATAATAGTATATGTGTGTGACCCATTTTGAAAGCTTAGCACGTCACATATTCAGATAATACAGAGGAGGAAGCGCGCTTCCTAAAATGAAATTATTAAAATATTTCTAACATCTCAGTGACACACTTTTGGTCTATTGAAACAGTTTCGGTTTTCTTGTTGAAACATTTAATGTTTTTACTAGCTTTGATTTTAGGTTAAATTTGTAATTTTCGTTTATAAATTTTTTTTTTACCTTTAAGAAACTTTTGTTTATAAACCAGTGGTCCCCAAATAGTGTTCCGTGGAACCCAAGGGTTTCGTAGAAAGGTAACAAGAATTCCAAAAGTTTTTTTTTGCCATCTATGATTAAAATAAACATTTAATTATCAGTTACGAAACCCTTTAAAGAAATTTATATTCGATTAATTTTCCGTCAATTATTTGATATTGATCAGATAACTAGTCGTTCGTTGATTAATATATTCACAATTGCTTGTAAAATTTTTTATAACGTTTTGGGGTTCCGCTGAAAGTTCGAACATTTTGGATTCCGCTGCCGAAAAAATTGGGAACCGCAGTAGTTTCTCAAAAATATAAAGCAATAAAATTATACGATTAGTAGTTTTGAGTAAGTAATTTAATATTGTGCTGTTTTTCAATTTTTTAGAAATTACTTTTATTTAAACTAATGAAAACCGGTTTTCATGCTTAAAAATTTTTTTTAGCGTTAATCACGCAGAAAAAAATTTATCAAAAATCTAAAAACAGTATATGAAATATATTGACAGTCAAATGTATTGTACTTTATAATAAAATAAAAAAGGTTCCTGAATTGTATTGGTATTATTTTGTCGATAAATAAATGATTAAATAAAAAATAAATAAATGGAGAATCTAAAATACTGCACGCTTTTTTTTTCCTTTCAAATTCTGATTAGTCAAGGTCTCATTGCTTTTTGCCTGTTTCAAAAGATACTGCAGAACAAGTTAATTGTCCATTATCATTTTGCAAAAATTGATTAATGAAAATTATGAATCCCCCCCCCCGTCTCCACCTCTGATTGTCGATTTCGGTCATTTATAAAAAAGGCCTTACCATAAAAACTATTTGACTACCAATGCTGTCAAACAAAACTTATAATTTTTTTTAAAAAAAAATATCATTTTATTCAATTATTTATTTTAAAAATATCTATGCCAAATATAGCGAAACAATTTCATTTCTAACAAGCGTCAAAAAGATCATGAAAAATTTATGTTAATTAAGGGGAAAAAAAGAGGGGGGAAGAAAATTTTCATGACAACTCAGTATGTTAAACAATTAAAAAAGTTGTATCTAACTCACGGGAAGTTGTAATTATATTTGATTTGATTTCCATATACGATAATATCATTTGTAAACATGTATGATGATGAATGTTACATAATTATTTGAAAAAGCATTAATCTAACAACGAGCATATGAATTAAAAATGTAATTATATGAATGTGAGTTTTTAGTTAACTGCTTTTAATTGGCAGTTTCGCGTATTTTTTGAAAGACAACAAAACTGATAAGAAAGACTTTTAACTGAATTTATTAATAAAGGATTTGTTTAAATGCAGAAATTAAAAAAGGAATTCTGCGAAATCCTTTTGTTCTAAAATGGCCATTTTTAATAGCTTTTTCTAATGGATTCCTTTATTTACGAAAAAGTAAATGCAACGATTTTCCTTATTTTTCTACATTATATTTTTTTTATTGCAATTTCAATATTTTGAGTTACGCTCTATTTTATTTTTTAATTGCATAATCAAAGCTACACATGAATATACTCGTTTTGAATAAAAGCATATTTTTATGTATTGTTTTTTTATAATTAAGAAATTAATAGAAATAAATTTAATTATAAGGTAGTATGGAAATTTTTATGTATTTATAGACGTCGATTTTAGAGTTTGAAAACAAATAGAAATAAAAATATGGTTAATAAGTGTAATAACATTTTAAGAGAAAATGTTTATGGTCTTTAATAAATCGATATTTTTTTTTTCTTTCTGGAACCAGTTTTAATAAAATTAAATGTAAGAAGCCATAAGATATTTTTAACTATTTTATTTTCGTTACTTTTATTTTTAGGCTAGTATAAAATTGTACGACTGGAAAGATTCGATATGTAATGAGTAGGCTGTGTCGAAATGTTAAACATAGTGCAGTACCAAACATTACCACAACATTTATTGAACGCGATTTAACTTAATTAACGATAATGTAATTGAAAGGAATGTTTTTTTTTTAATTTTTTTCATAATAACTAACCTACATTTTGATAAAAACTCTAAATAAGTAAATATAAATATTTTTTATTTTATTCCGATTTTTGTTTTCGCTTTTTTAACCTTTTATGTTTCATTTCAAATGGTGGCTCCATCTGTTGATGTTATATTTAAAAAAAAAAAGACCTAATATTTCCATTATAGTTACAACAGTGGTGGCTCCATCTGTTATTGATAATATTAGTAAAATATGTGTTCTTTAAAAAATGTGAACATCCGTTTATGGTATTTGCTTTAATTATAGAAATTTTAATTTTAGTTCTTCATCTTTCTTTTGGTGATATTTGCTGCTGAAATAACTGGTGGCGTGTGGGCTTGGATGTACAAAGATGAGGTTTGT
Source organism: Parasteatoda tepidariorum (assembly GCF_043381705.1). Lineage (NCBI taxonomy): Eukaryota > Metazoa > Arthropoda > Arachnida > Araneae > Theridiidae > Parasteatoda > Parasteatoda tepidariorum. Next base: position 46,871,359 of record NC_092206.1, read on the forward strand.
TATTCTTTTTCTTTTCTGTGATAACGTTAACATCTTTTTAGCTCTCCTACTAACTGCACATTTAGAGATAAGTATCAGTTATTCCCGTGTTGGAGGCTTAAAAATTTAACGATTATAAAAAAAAATTAAAAAAAAAAACGTGCAATAAGCAATTTAAATTTTGGTTTGATGATTTTTACTCATAAATCTCTTAAGATTCACCAAAAATAAGCTTTAAAATTTGACTTAGTTAAACTTGTGAAAAATTAATATCCTTTTGAAATATAAAGCCTTTATTGTTTTTCTACATTATTTTTTCAAATACTTCTCTGATGTTATTTTTTTTTTCTTTTCAGGTGAATAAAATAATTGAACATCAAGTAACTAAAATGGTTAAAGATGAATATGGTGCATCTAAATCTGTGGAAAACACCATTGATGCTGTCCAGCATGATGTAAATTTACTTTTCAGTTTCATTCTATTTTATTTATTATAAAGAAAAACCTTTTCAAATTTTTTACATAGTAAAATAAATAAAACTAGTATTAAAGATTTTTTTTTTTTTTAATGTTTGTTACTCTGAATAATATAGCTGATAAATTCCTTCAAATCAATATCTTACTTTTTAAACTGTAATTTTATTTCAAAATTACTTATTTAGCTTCATTGTTGTGGTGCTATACAACCGAGAGATTGGGCACAGTCTCGTCTGAATAGTAAGGACAATAGTGCTGTGGAAGTTGGTATATCGAAAACTATAGGGTATTATAGTGTACCACCAACGTGCTGCAAAAGTAAAAATCCAGATGAATGCGAGTTTCATCGAAAGATTAAATTTTCTGGTCAGTCGTTTGATGGTATTTATACTGAAGTAAGTTTTTTATGACTTATTTTTTCTTTCTCATTCTTATGAATAAGTTGTATGTTTTAAAATTTATTGACACTATTTTTAAAATGTTTTTACAAAAAAATAATTATTCTGAGAATTGTGAAAGTGTGAATTGATATATTTAACAAAACATGCTTTTAAAAATTTAAATTTAAAAAAAAAACAACAACATTAGTATGATAAATAAATAAGAGCAAGGCTGGGATAGCCTGGTTGGTAGGTGTGCTTTGCCCTGTCCAAGAGGTTGTGAGCTGGATCCCTGGTGGCCGAAGACTCCCCATGTAGTAAATGGTGATTGGTGCACCCTAAATCTCCATGTTCCCATAACAAATCAATACCTCGGAGAGTACTGAATTGGATATTGATAGTTTCTGGTTCGAGTCGAAATTATAATTTGTGGATGTATGAATGGAGGCACCTTATGAATGTGCGTGCGGCTGAAGTCATATTTTTAGCCATAGATGGCGCCATCCAAAAATAAATAAACTCCCCATCTGCCTTAAATACTCTTAGTTTCACCAAGCAGGCTTCCTGTTATTGACAAGTGGCATTAAAAACAACGTAAATAAAAACTACTGTTATGTTAGCAAAAAGTTATAAAAAACATCAACAACAATTGTGTACCATGAAAATGACCACCATTGTTGTATATCAATTTTTTAAATTTATTAAATGCAAGTAACCAAGTATATAAGTAACAATGTAAGTAACTGAATTAAAACCTTTTATCTGAAGACATCTTTGCAACATTTCAAATTTGCAAAGATTATGCACTAATATTATATACATTTAACTTTTTGTAGTCTTATATCCCCGTTGATTGGAAGAGTCCCTCTGAAATTTTAAAGTTTTATACCTTAATATTTAGCAGCATTATTTATGATTGCTAGTTATCATATAAAAATAATATATTATGTATTTTAAATCTTTTAATGTTTAAATTAATTTAAATAATTCCCTGGAAATTTTTTCCCAAATTATTATTTTTTAAAAAAAAACATTATTTAATGTGTTTTATAATTATTTTTTACTAGTTCAGTTTCCACAGATTAACATTACTTATTAATTTATTGTAAATGAACAAAATAAAACCATGGTGCATTGGCATAGCTAAGGAGGCCTTCAGAAAATCTTCTCACAAAATTTTTAATATTAATATTTTATAACTTAGGCTTGGCAAAGCATTGAGAAAGCTAATGAGTCCTTAGTTTTCTTTATGATTTATATTTATATGTACTAAGTATAGTATGTACTATAAATATAAATTAGGTACAGTATGTACTAATATAATGGTTAGTGTATTTATTGTTAACAAATGCTATGTTAAAATTGATCATGGTAATTTTCTTATTAGGGCTGTGTTCCTCGTTTGCAAAGATATTTTGAAGAAAATATGATAATAATGATAGGAATTGGTATTGGCGTCGGTGTTATTCAAGTAAGTATCATTTTAGTCTTACCGTACATCCTGGTTTTTACGTTCACTTGTATGAGTCAACCCCAAATTTCTGATATGATGGGTGTATAAGTCGACTGTTGAAAAAACAAATAAACATAAAAATTTTTCAAGTTAAAAATATTTTAAATTATTCTTTTTGGATATGATGCATTCGTCCTCAAATAAAGATGCTATAAAGTGCCCATTTAAGGAAAGATGCATTAACAAAGACTGTGATGTGACCAGTTAATCAAAGTATCTTACCATATTTGACGTCACTTGAAGGTTGATTTCATTGCTTCCTGATCGCAATTTAAATAATTTTTCAAAAAAAAAAATTTATGTAAGATAATTTTATTAGAGAAAATGCAACATTTCTTGTATATAACATATTAAAAATAGTTTTTGAAAGGGGTAAATTGATACAGTGTTATTCTTATCTACTCATTTTTTATAAAGTACTATATTATTGGAATATAAGTCGACCTGTCTGATATTCATAAAATTATGGGGTTTTGAAAAGTTAACTCATACATATATGGTAATCCTTGTAAATGGGTTATATGGTTATCCTGGTAAAAGAAAGCATTTAAATTTATTCTATACAATTGACAATATAAAGATGCTATCATAATAAAAATGATTATTGTAACGCCAAGTTGTTATATTATGAGTCTCCAAAAATACCACAAATATTCACTCAAACCTAAAAGAGTACTAGACTAATTTTAAAAAAAGAATGCTGTACTTAAGTGAAAGCTGACAAGTGAAGAACACATTCAAAATACATAATACACTATTTCCAGATAGGTATTTTCAATTAATAGCATGAGCATTTAGATAACGCTAAGTTAAAAAAATAAAATAAAAATACAGTAGATGAGTTGTGAATACATGAATATTGCATGTTTTATTTCATCCCAAGAGATGATTTACATTGCAAAAAAAAGTATTAAATTATCAAACGAGAACTCTGTGATTAATGACTTTATTGTATCTTTCAAAAATAAATTAAGAAAAACTTATTTTAAATGCATCCTTTAACTTATTGAATGCATGTGGGACTTAATGTTACTTTCATATGTTATTGCACTATACACTTTTGATAATCAATATAAAGTAGTACATATTTCACAAATTTTTTGACCAAGATGTTTTATAAGTAAGAAGTTTTTTAGAAGTTTTACGTTTATATATGGTAATGCCACATGAAAAAAAAATCACAGATTAAATAACTTTTTCGGAACTTTGTGGGCTACAAAATTCTGAATTATTTAAAATATTATGTTACATTTTTTGTGATGGAAATTTTTTTTTATAACATCTATAGTAAATATTATGTTTGTAGAAACTTCATAGGTCAGGAACCTATTTTTAGTAAAATTTAAGAAAATTATACAAAAATATGTCACTTCTATAGTCGGGAAAATGCACAGTGGAAAAATAGTAGGGAATTATTACTTCTCTATAGCATCATCTTCACACAATATAGTAACGAAAAATGATGAGGAAAAGCATAAAAAATGAGCAGTAGGAAATAAATAAATGTAAAAGAGAATGAGTCTGTAAGAAATTGATAGCTAAAGAGTTATACAAATAATAGCACTGACTTTTATTGCAATTTTTTAATCCTTATCTTATTAATTATCTAAAAAGTTGAAATATTTAATTTACTTTGTTTAATTTAAGTTTCTATCTTTACCTTTTTATTTCGACAAGTTAATTTAACACTTTACTGCTCTAACTCTCAGTAAAATTAAAGATTGAGTGTATTTATTAGGTTTTTTTTTAAAAAAAAAGTAATGTAATTTTTTATGTTTATTAAGTGATTTTTGTTCAGCAGTTTGTAGTTATATACTATGGCAGGACAATTCAGTGCACACAATTCATCTCTGTCTAAAATAGTCATAATTACAAGAGGCCATTCACATTACATCAGATTGCCCTAGATGTGCATGCGAATGTTTAAAAACTTCATGCAATGTGTGATTGTCTATGGGAAACTCATTTATGTATGATCACATCTGTGAATTATTGTAGTCAACTAAAATAATACTTAATAATATGTCGAATTGATAATATAATATTTTATCCAGGTTCTGGGTCTGATATTCTCTATGGCTTTGTGCTGTGCCATTCGAAGCGATGATGAGTGATCTCTTATTTCATTTTTTTAAATCCAAGTTGAAGAATTATGTACAGTTTATTGTTTATTCCACAATAGTGAACAAGGTAAAACATTATTTCACGTTGTATAAAATGGACCAATCACATACAATTGCACCTTGTTTTTATGGATCAAAAAGAAAAAGATTCTTGTTCTTCATTACCAAAAAGTCAATTTTGTACTGTTATTCAACATTTAATGTTATGAAAAGCAGTATCCAAAAATCATCCCTCTAATTCTACATTTTCTTCTGAAATTTCCTATTTTTTAGAAGAAGAAAAAGTTTTTAGACTTTTCCTATAACTGCTCATAGTTTTAAGATCTTTTAGTGATAACTATTTTCTCATCGATTTTAAAGTTATAGAAGGAAGAGTGTGTATGAAGTGCTATATTAGTAATCTTATTTTCATTTTAAATAACATTTATATAATGATTTGAATTATAATAAAATTTATGTTTGATAATTTTTTTTACAGTGATTTAAATCTTAATTGTAAATTTTCGATTTAACATTAATTGTTAAGTTGTATAAGATAAAATGTGAGATATTTTAATTTGTCTTAAAAATGATCAGTTAGTACGGTCGAAATGTATGTTTTCAGTTTTGAATTGTTTTGACTTTGATGAAACTATTATATTGTATTTGACTAAGAATATTTTTCTAGATAATTAAAATAACTATGCATATTTTAAACAGTCGTTAAACTCTACTACATGATATTAAAATTTTAAAAGTTATAGTTTTAATTTTTTTAACAGTAAAAATTATGTATTAAAATATGAGAATATTAAATATAACATTCATATTGAAATATACCATCTCTTTAAAGTTTAATAATTTCTAAATTGTTAAGAAGAATATATAGAGATAGTGTTGAAAATTGTACATATTGAAATTTTGTGTTCCACAAATTTTTTTTTTTTCCTCATTGAGTTGAGAATTTTATGTACTTAACAGTGAAATATATTTTTATGTTCCTTATTTTTGTTTCATATTATAAATAAATGGTGATGAAAGTTGAAAATTTTGCAGTTTTGCGTTGCACAAGAAATTTAGTTAATCTAGTTCACTATTTAATTTACAGTAAAAAATATTTTATGTGTTTCTTTTTTTGAGAATTTTATCCCTATTATATTCAAAATACAGCATAACCTCAAAAATCTGAAAATTTATTTTCAATTTGTTAGGCGAAAAAAACTAGCTGAATTAATTTTAAAATTGAGGTAATATGCCAACATTCGTGTGTCGTGTAAAAATTATGTGGCAATACATTGCAAGAATTCCTTAAAATGTGGATTTTCATGGAAATTGTGAATTGAGCTTGTCCAGAAAAGGGATTACTCAAATGTGCTTATCCTACTACTTACTCAAATGTGCTTGTCCTATATTATCCTACTACTTAAATCTCATCTGGATTTAAAAAGAAAAAAAAAGTGTCAAAATTACCATTGAATAAAATTCAACCGATCTCATAAATTTATGATGAAATCTCCTTGAGTAGAGGGGAAAGTAATTACTCAAATTCAAAGTTTACGATTCAAGTATCGTTATAAAATATCAAAATTTTAAAAACTGATAGTTTGTTAAGTAATTGCTAAAAAATGAACTTAAATCCATTTCAGTTTATGATGGTGTAAAACGAATTTTTTAAAATATAATTTTGGGTTTGTAACTTTAACATCTCTTTCGACTTAAGTAACATCTAAAATCCAAAACATTTTGACCTTCAAAACTCTGAAGCAGTTTGGATTTTTGAGGTTATACCGTACTACTATTAAAAACTGTTGTGCTGATTATTAAATTCTGATAAATATATATCAAATTGAAATTGTGTTATACCATTAAAATGTGTTCAAGGAAGCATCTTTTACAGTTATTTGTGGAAATCACCTACACTATGTTCAATCTATTCCATTTTTTATAGCTTCAAAACTTATGTGTGTATTCTATAAATTTTTCACTTGTTAAAATGACTTGCTGTTTTAGATGTTTTTGAAATTCCTTTATTGATGATATAGCATATTTTGATATGCAATATCCCATATGATGCATAATTTAAAACAAAAAAGTCAATTTAAAACATATGTTTTAATAATGTATAGTCTATTAGTATTTACATGGAATATTTTATAATACCATATTAAAATTTCTTTTGTTATGTGCTAATTTTAATTACATTTTTTTCTTATAATTACCCTGTTATTATTTTTTTTAAAAAAAAAGCATAACTATGAATTAACTTTGTAAACAACAGATGGGATGATCTGAAAGTGTAGGTTAATTACCAGCATGACTTATTTATTGGTTTTGCTAGACCTAAATGGCCTGTATAATACTGATGTATATATTGAATATTATAATATTAAAACAGTTAATTTTATTCTCAGAGCAAGAGAGATTGCAATATGCGATTTATTCTTAGAAATTTTATGAATCTGAAATTTGTGTCATGAAGTTAAACATTTTTCAATATAACAGGATATTTAAGTGTAAAATTATCTATTAATGTTTAGTTATTAAGGGTTAAAAGAATATTGATAGCCAAAATTTGAGTTAATATGCAATATTGGAAACTAGACATACTATTCATGTAGTAATGCTTAAAAATTAGAAAACAGTATATGTCTTAAAATATTGATTAATATTATGTATTTTTATATTTGTTATTGAAAACCTTTGACGGTAGGTTTTAGTGTAAAATGTTTCACTTTAACATCGAATAATGTGTAAAAAAATGTTGTAATGTTCTATGTTAATAATGTTAAAATATTGAATGTTTATAAAAACATTTTATTGTTAAAAAAAAATGTCAGAAAAAATTTTGAATGTAAAAAATAAATAAATTTGAAATTCATTTTTTATATTGCATTTGTAAGTAACAGCAATTTTTACTTTTTAAAATGATATTTTTATTATTGCAATCTCTTGAGCATGAATGCATTTTTTGTGCCTTTTGTAAATGCTTCGTTCATTGTGCCATCCTGTAATTAAAATAATGAAGCATATGTTTACTGTATATAGCCTATGACGTAAACGTATGTAAATAAAATGAACCATTTTCTTTTTGTTTTGTTTGTTTTCTTCTTTTCTTGTAACTCATCTTTATATTGCTCAAAATGTACTCTAGTTTTATTTCCTTGATATTTAGTACTTAATTTTTTTTGTTTTATTGCAAAAATCTTTATTTTATCAAGTTTTATTAAAAAGTTAGCGTCAAACTTATGTATTTTTATGTTTCTGTCGTATATACTTCTATGAATGCAAAAATTTTAATTAATAATTTAAACTGGATAGTAAATTGGGAAATGTCCATATTTTTTTTTATCATCAGGATAATGTTCCTTCCCATGATAAATCATCTCTTGCTGTTAATGTTGAAAATGATAATATAATCTTCATCATATATATCTGGATAATTACCAATAGCAATATTTTCATGAGTGTGTTAATTTAGTTACAAATAAGATTGTTTTTATTTGCATTTGACCAATGCAATTACAAAGGAAAGTTTCATGCCACTGAAATAAGCGGCAGCAATGGACTATTATAGGAAATAATCTTCAAACCCCTTGGAGTTTGTTTTTGACAGTTGCATATTAATATAAAATGTAAAGAAATTAATTTAACGTCATAAGAAAGAAAATATAGTTAAATATGCCTAGGATGTTTAGTTCATAAAAGTGTCCTTAACCCCTTTTTAATAGCAAAATTTTAAGAATTGTTTTTAGAAATAATAAATAATGATAATAGTATTTCAAACTTGGTTATTTAAGTGACTACATGTGAAATGTTATTAATAAGATAAAATATATTAAATTTCTTTTTAGTTTTATCGTACTTTTACCCAAAGATCGCTATTTTTCTTTCATTCCTAGCTATTTTTTAAAGATATTATTTATTGTAATATTTATTTAAATTACATATTTTACTGTTCATGCAGGGCCCATATATTCTTTATTCGGTGTATGTATTCCATGCATACTTTATTCTGTGAAAATGACCTCTGCTATTTTTTCACACTCATATCTACTGGCTATCATCATTCTGGTATCAAAAGAGCAGCTGAGTTGACTAATCTTTCAGGGGCATCATATTGGGGCCAACATTGCTCCTGCAGTAAGAAAGACAGATTGTACAGAGAGAAGAAAAGAGCATTTATGCTCTGACCGGTATTCGAACTCGGGACCTTTTTGACATAAGATCATTTTTCTGATTATCATTGTAGCATGAGCTCTACTATTCTAACAATTATTCTATGCCTGTACCTCTAAACAAATTTTTAAAAATGAATTAAGCTACAGAATTGGCATTATTTTGAGGATTCCTGAATTTTAGATTTATTTATTTTTTATACTTTATTAAGATTTTATTGAACACCTCACTACTTATTCATCCACCTTACTGACAAGAGTTAGATTGCATCATTACTCTATCCTTTTCCATCCATAATATGATGGTCAACATTGACTTATTTTATTATCATCTGACAATTTAAAAAAAAGTAAACAGCCCATATTTCAGCCCATATCTATAATAAAAATTCTTGTTAGTAAAATATTCAAATTTCACATTCGGGTACATAACAGTTTTCAAACACTTCATTGAAGAAAAGTAAGAAAAAATCTGTTGGATATTGAGGAAAAATGTTTATCTTGGGGGGAAAAAATGGGTTGTTTTAGGAGCAAATAACAATTATTAACTATATTTAAATGATGTCTGCTGAAATGAATGTATGAGAAACTTAAACAGTTAACTACTTTCCAAAAATCCTGGAGTAAAATAAGTATTTAGAAAAAAAAAAAAAAAAATTGAAAAAAAAAAAACTATGTAATTTCCAATAATTTTAGTCTACTCTATTCAATTTTTATTTAACACAGTGCAGTTTATAATTTTTGGCAAAATTTTTATTATTATTTTTGGCTTGGATAATTGAAATTTTTTTTTTATATAGTTACAATCATATCTCTCTTAAAAAGTTTTATGTAGTACTGTACATGCATGCAAATTTTTTCTGCAAATATATTTCCTTTTAGTTACATTTTTGACTAAGAGATGGCGGTACAGTTGAATAAAGAAACTTATAAAATTAATAATGGTTGACTGTAAACAATAACAAGCTTCCTGAAACCGGAAGAAAGTTTGAAAACTTCTGGTGTATTTCTCCGCTTGTGTTATAATTAAATTTACGCGAAATTTACCATTCTTAAGAATTTCCTGTAATTTACGAATTCTAACTGGTGAGCCTAAAACAAATTTAAGAAAATTTATATCAACACAAATAAAGTGTAAGGTTTGGAATGTTGTCCCTCATTTGGCCAGTGTGCTGAAGGGAGAACACTTGGATCAGTCTGCGTAGGGACCGAGAGTGTACGGTATAGGTCCTCGTTAAACTGTTCTACCGTAAAGTGCTCGACTTCGCGGGCAGGTCTTTGGGCTACCGAAGCGGGGGTGCCATCCCCTCTGCAGAGGATCAAAATTGTGATGGCTTGTCTTCGGATCATCCTTAGGGATGTTTCCCAGACCGTCGCCAATAGCCCATTGTGCAGCTCTAGAGTGACGTAAATTAACAACAACAACCCTCATTTGGCTATATTTGTGTAAAATACCAACGTTTGATATTTTTTGGGTTGCATCATAGCATACTTGCAAAGTGTTCCGAATTCATTTGTTGTTTGTATCGTTGAAATTTAAATAGAAAGATAGGTACTTTATTTACGTCGCACCAGAGCTGCACAATGGGCTGTTGATGACGGTTTGGGAAGCATCCCAGCGGATGATTCGAAGACATGTCATCGCAATTTCGATCCTCTGTAGGGGGGATGGCTCCTCTGCTTTGGTAGCCCGACGACCTGTGCGTGAAGTCAAGCACTTTACGGTAGAACAGTTCAACGAGGACCGACAACGCGCATCCTCGTTCCCTACGCAGGCTGATCAAAGTGGTCTCCCACCTGCTTACTGACCACAGCTAGTGGTGCTTGCTTTCGGTGTTCTACGGCGTGTCTTTACGATCAGTCCACTGCGGGACTTAAATAGAAAGAATGCGTTATATTGTAAACATTGTTAGTATAATAATATTGGATGGCACACTTTTTCAAGTTTAGGCGTAAAAATCAATCGGAAATAGTAACATGGAAAACTTAAGACGAATTTTAACCCCTCTCCCATAGCGCCATCTGTGCTCAGCTTTACACGATCAACCATCCAGAATTACAATTTATTTTAAACAATAAAAGTATTATTATAGCTATTCAATGTGTTTAACTACTATAGCTATTCAATGTGTTTAATGTAAAATACAATTTTATCACGCGTAAGTTAAAGCAGATGAATTAATTGCGCATTATCTTTGCTCTAACGTTGTAATTTGGATATTGCTTTTAAAAAACGCTTCTACGCTAGCGATTTTCGAAGATACAAGAAACTGAAAAACGAATTTCAATAAAATTTTATCTTTAATTTTTGGGTTAAGACACGTTGTCTTTGCCTGATAAATCTTCTTTAGTAAAATTGTTTTACAAAAATGAAGAGTCCCGCAGTGGACTGATCGTTAAGACACGGTTCCCAGCAGATCACCGAAGTCAAGCATCACTGGCTGCAGTCCGTGTGCGGGTGGGTGACCACTTGGATTAGACTGCGTAGGGACCGTGGGTGTGCGGTATTGGTCCTCGTTAAACTGTTCTACCGTAAAGTGCTCGACTTCGCGCGCAGGTCGTCGGGCTGCCAAAGTGGGGGTACCATCCCCTCTGTAGAGGATTAAAATTGTGATGGCATGTCTTCGGATCATCCTCAGGGATGTTTCCCAGACAGTCGCCAATAGCCCATTGTGCAGCTCAGGTCTAGTGCGACGTAAATTAACTACAACAACAAAAATGAAGAATCCACAAATTTAGTTCTAGGTGGCCGAGCGGTTAGCGTGCCTGACTGTGGTGCCAGTGGATGCGGGTTCGAATCCCGCTCTGGGCATGGATGTTTCTTTCTCTCTCTTTGCGTTCTATGTCCTTTATACTTTGTGTGTGAGTGTGACCCGCCCTATAAAAGGATTTGTGGTTGTGTGACGTGGGAGACGCTGCTCCACCGCCGTGACTTCGCCCCAGGTGCCCACTGGTTAACGAGAAGAGGGTAGCAGTTCTGGCACTTTCTGAGGCCAATGGAAAATAGTTCCAAGTGCCCGCCATTAAAAAGAAAAAAAATTCTAGGTACGGGTGTTAATAAAAGATAGAGCTAATGACCCTGCCAGGACTGAGGGCTCTGATTAAAAAAAATCGAGAAAACGAATTCATTTGGGGAAGATCGTAGAAAAAAAATGGGAGGCCCTAATATCTGTTGATGGTCGGGAAACAAGATGCAGACAGATGATCGATATCTTCAGCATAAGGGGAATGTAGGTATAGTGCGGCTTTGAGGAGAACTCCCCCAGACTGAAAATCTGGAGCAGTTTCCTTCTATGGTAACAAGCGAGAGCACATTTCTATTAGTTGTGAAATGGAGGAAAGATGGTGTCGATTGGTTTACTCACGACGACTAAGATTAAGACAAAACTATTCACCCCACACCCCTATTCGAAGTGACCTTTCCTCGTAGCCATAGAACCCGCCACGAAGCGAGACGGGTGTCTGGGGGAGTTCTCATGACTTTATTTTCTTCACTTCATTTACGTCACAACTACAGCTGCACAATGGGCTTTTGACGACGGTCTGGGAAACGTCTCTGTGGATGATCCGAAGACATGCCATCGCAATTTTGATTTTCTGCAGAAGGGACGACTCCCCTACTTTGGTAGACCTACGACTTGCGGGTGAAGTCGAGCACTTTACGGTAGAACAGTTCAACGAGAACCGATACCACGCACCCTCGGTTCCTATGCAGTGATTGACTAGGAACCGTGTCTTTACGATCAGTTCACTGCGGGACCATACGGTGAATGCAATGCTCGTGCTATTACATGACTAACTGGAATTTGTTATGGAAGCTAAAGGTACCCGTATAAAATGCAATCCGTGTAAGAACTTCAACCAACTGCTTTAACAAAATTCCAATATTTTTCTAAATGTGTTCTTTTGCAAATGGAGGAGGATTCAGTTTGGTTTTTAAATGTTTTGTGGACAGACGAGGCACACTTTACACTAAGTGGAAGTGTTAACACACACGATTGTAGCATATGGGCAAGCAAAATTCCACACAGTATCGTCGAAAAACCGCTTCATGACATAAAGGTGACAGTTTGGTGCAGATTTACCGCATCATTTATCACTGGTCCTTTTTTCTTCGACGGTGACACATTTCTAATAGTTCATGTCACAGGTGATATGAAACGCTAATAAAAATATAATCATCCTTTATTTCCAAAAAAGCAAACACTTCATTCAGTAATATTTATGTAGGAGGGAGCACCTCCGCATGTCCTGTCAAGACACTTCCGAGGTCGACATTCGGAGACAACCCTGTCCTTTTTCACACGAATGGCCCCCAAGGTCTCTAGATGTTACACCTTGTGACAGTCGGTTGTGGGTCTATTTAAAGTCACAAGTATGCTGAAATCGGGCAACGTCTTTAACCCAGTTGAAAGAGGTTAAACGCCACCATGTTTTAGGTATACCATACCCTCTGAAATGCTATTTAAAGGTGTGCAGTGTGTCTTCCATCGTCTGACGGTTGCTTTTCTTAATGATGGGAAACACATTTAATAGCTTTAATGCATTTTTATTGTTTAAAATAAATTGTAATATAATTTTATAAGCAACGCAACGCCATCAATTGCAGCTCAACTGCAACACCATCGTTTAGTCAAAAATAAATCTAATACAAATATAAATTTTTTCATTATTTAGAAAATCCTCCTGGTTTTTGAACATTTCTGTGCAATGCAAACCGCATCGTTTTATTGAAAATAGTTTAAAAATTAAACGGTTTTAAAAAGTGCCTTTTTGATCACCCGGTATATTAAGTAGATATTTATTTTAGATTAAGTATAAATATTGTAAGATAGTATTGATATTTAAGGGAAATTATTTTATGTCTCGGTCAACTATTTTGGAGACTTTTTCACATATCTGAGGCAACTAAGGCGACTATTTTTGGAGTCTTACCTCAGTGGCAGCCTTGCATGGTCACGCGTACACGTAACGCGATTATCTTCTTTCTCGACAGATCGCATCACTATACAACTTCGTCGCGTTTAGTAGTTCGCCTTGATTCGACAAACAAATTGCTTCAGTACGCACCGTCAAGGTTCGTACAGCACTAAAATGCGATTTCACCTCTCAGTCTCGTGAAACATTCTCGTCCAACAAAGAGTCTGACTTCTCGTTCATTGAAGGGGGAGAGTGCTGCGTCACTAAATAATTCTTCCTTCATCCTGGAAGGGGATTTGCTTAAAGAAGATGACCGGTGCCCCCTGATTTGTAAGGAAAATGAAGGCCTTAGAAGAGTTCTAAAAATTAAACCAATCACAGATTTTTTAGAGGAAAGAAAAACCAAATTTTATAAAGAACCATTAAACTGCAAAGCCGCTAACTTCAATAACATCTTCAAAATTGAACTAATTGTAGACAATGATAATCATAGCCCTACCACCAAGGTGGCACTCTTTCGAAATACTTTCAAACAACACTCTATAACAAAAAAAAAATGACGCACCAAGAAGCAATCATCCGATTGCTTTGAAATTTCGTATGCATGAATGTTTTGAACAGATATGGCTGGAATGATGCCGACTGGGGACGTATAGTCTTCAGCGATGAATCCCGCTTCCAACTGTGTCCTGACGATCATCGAAGACGTGTTTGGAGACGCACGGGGCAGAGGGGGGATCCTGCCTTCACTATTGCACGCCACACCGGCCCTCAACAAGGCATTATGGTCTGGGGGTGCCATTTCCTTTGACATTCGGTCCCCTTTGGTCGTCATTAGAGGTACACTTACTGCACAGCGGTACGTCGACGAAATCCTAAGACCTGTTTTGCTACCGTTCCTTTTGCAGCGCCCTGGGCTGGTTTTTCAGCAGGACAATGCCAGACCATATACGGCACGTGTTGCTATGAACTGTCTGCAAGCTTGTCAAACTCTTCCTTGGCCTGCCAGATCACCAGATCT